>NC_048894.1:69728397-69734762 GCF_011077185.1 Oxyura jamaicensis | reverse complement strand
AATAAATAAATAAATAAATAAATAAATAAATAAATAAATAAATAAATAAATAAATGAGGTGCCCTGCAGAACACAGCTTTGATCTTGGATGCTTGAGAAATTTGGTAAGTTTTTCACAGTGCTTAATAAATCGGTATCATGGGCAAGAACCCTGGAGGTTTGAAGTATGATATACACACAAGCACTTCATATTTTGGTGGCATAAACCTGGAGTTCATATTTGGATAACAGCCCTGTCAGAGGCAAAACTGCGCATTCTAAATCCTTACCTAGGCAAAATGTGTAGTGACTTCAGAGGATACTTTTTCCCAGAGAAGGGTTGTGTAAAGAAGGTCAGGGCTGGTTGTTCCCTGCAGCAATGCTGTTTCTCTTGCTGAGGAGACTCCCAGCACCCGAGGGCATGCATTTCTGCTGGTGGATACCAGTCCTCAGATGGACTAACAGTCAGTCTCACCTTGACCTTCAGCAGGCTGTTTCCATCTTTCCATCACACCAGCTTAAGAGATAGAAACAAACAAAAAACAACAGAGACTAAAAGGTAGGGCAGAGGCTACAGGCTGATTTTCTGGTTATTTGAATCATGTAAACTTACATGAAGTATCCCTGGAACAGCAAAACTTATGCCAGCACAGCCTGCTCATCCCTTAGCAGACCCTGAGCTCTGCAGCATGGGACTTTGGGTAGGGTCTTCTGACATATCACCTACAGCTTTTCTTCTTGATGGTGGGACTGGGCAGCAGAAGGTCCTTGGCCCAAAGCAAATGAAAGCCCCTTGTTGTACCACCACTGCAACAGGCCTCAGGATGAGCCTGTCCCTCAGGAGAGGCAGCAGCCAGCTGGAAGCGTGTTTGCCAACAGCACCATTGATCATCAGCTGCTGGCAGCCTAAAGCAATTCTTTTGGACAGCTAAAATTGCATTTGGTTTTGTAACAAAGACTCCTCTGCAGTCCCCATCATTCTGCCCTCCAAAACTTCTCCTTTGCCCTGTGGTGGAGAATGAAGTGACTCTGAAGAATAACCTGATTTGTCACCTCCTCCTGCTAGTCGGGAGAGAAGGGAAGAGCTGGAGGAGAAGGGAGGGGGAAGGCAAGGAGGCTGTGTGCCTCAAAAGCCAGGGCTCTTCCTGCTACCCACCCTGGAGGTGTCGCCTCCGCATCAGGCAGGAATAACACAGGGAGAATCTGGCTCTCCGGATTTAACAAGCTCACTTTCCTTTAATTGGGGCCCTCAGGCACTGCTGTAATGCACCTAATGGCACTAATTATTAATGAACCAGCCCTGATGAATAGGAAATCTCAACTCGCCTCTGTCTGCTTGGGTTGTCAGGCCTTCACAGAGCAGGATTTTACTGGGCAGGAGAGGAGCTGTGCACATTTAACCAGCGCCCTGGAAAGGAAGGGGGCTGGGGGCATCATGGGTGCATTTGTCCCTGTTTGTGCAAAGCAGACAGGGACCAACATCACCTTGCTGCTGCTTCTGAGGTGTAGGTGTAGCCTCCAGAAAGTCCTGTGAGAAATGGGCATCACACCTTACTTTTGTGCCTGCTTTCCACCAGGACGAAGCTGTTTGCCCTTGCTGCCATCCAGACAGCTTTTTCTCAATTTTGTGGGTCCTGCCTCCAGATTTTGTTCCTGGCACAAGCCTCCCTCTTCTTACAGCCTTTGAATGGGCACAGATTGAAGAGGGACATTTTTTTTTTTCTTTTTAATTTTTTTTTCCTCCGAAGCCCCCCAAAAACCCGACCACTGCCACCTCAGCCCAGTGCTGGCATGTCCCCAGCCCCTGGGAGGCTGAGGCGCAGCCCTCCCGGGAGCGAGGCCGGCTTGGTGCAAGGTGGAGGCTGGCAGCCAGCAGCCGGCTGCCGAGCAGGTCTCCGTCCAGCCTTCGCGAGGAGGCAGCTCGGCGGCCCCCGGGGACCGCGGGGCTGCGGTTGCTCAGTCGTAGATGGGGACATGAATTACGGCAGGCAGAGCTGCAGTGGCCTCAGCCCTCCCAGTTTATCCAGCCGGAGTCTGAAACAGCTGCAGTTTTGTTTTTTTGGAGGGGGGTCGGGCTTTTCTATTTTATTTTATTTATTTTTTACTATGGTTCCTCTCACCGTTTCAGTGTTGCATTTTTCCCCTCCCCGGCTCCCCAGCTCCTCCCGGCTCCTCCCAAACTCATGTTTGCCCAGGAGTTAAGAGGTGCTCAGAGGCTTGAGCTTCTGCACCTTTTGCTAGAACAGCCACCTCCTCGCCAGCCCTACAGGTGCAAGGAGGTAGGGCGGGGGCGCCCCAAAAGCTCCCGACCCCCCAGCGAGCCCATACTCCGCCGCCCACCCCTCCGACCCTCTCGGCTCCTTTCCCCCCGTTTGCAGCCTTTTTCTCACTCGCCTCAACGGACGGCTAATTGGGGGATTTGCTAATTACGGAGAGATCACTCATTAGTAATTCAACCTCACGAGCAGCTAACTTGAGCCCTCTAAAATCGCCCCCGCAGTCCCAGAGGCTGGAGGTTTCTTCCGAGGGGGCGAGGGAAACACCCAGGGAAACTCCGGGGAATGCCGGCCCCGGGGGGGGGGGAGGGGCAGGCACCGGGCACTGGGTCCCGGTGGGCTGCGGGATCCCTGGCCGCCCCCCGGGGGTCTCCCGCTGCCTTTGCCCCCCCGGCTGGCATTTCATGCTGCGGGAAGTCGCAGCCGCGGTGCCTGACCTCATGAATACAGAGACGCGCGCAGAAAAATCAATTTAGGTCTGGAGCCTCTGTGGGGAGGGAAAATAACCCAAACCATTTAAACAAAGCTCCACTCTCCAGGGTTTTCCTTTCCCTTTGCTGGCGGTGGGGATGAACCCTAGAGGGAGGGCAAGGGAAAACGAAACGCGAGCAGACCTGTGCCTTCCAAATGGAGTCGAGAGGCTCCACAAAGCCCCCCCCGACGCACACATAATGTACTTTAGCATTAAAAAATCAACATTGCTTCCAGTGGTAAAGGCGCCCGGCTCCGGTTCCTGAGCGCATTCGTTGCTGGGATTCAATCCGTTTGGGAAATGCAGATTGCCTTGCGCCCCACTGTTTGATTTATGAGCTGTTCGGTTTGCCATTGCTTACCCATCACATTGCGCACCCCGGGAAGGACGGGGAGCAGGGAGAGGGGGCGAGGCAGGGGGAACCCCTGGTGCCATGCACCTTGCCAGAGGCAGGCTGTGCCGCAAAGGGAGAGTCCCCACCCCTTTAAAAAATCGTCTGGCGGCTCCTGGCCCCCCATCAATCCCCTAGCCCCGTTCGCCAGCTGGGCTCTCGCTTCGTAGGTAAGAAGGAGGTGTTTACTCTTTGCTGTGAATTTCTCTATAGAGGCACCAGGCTCCTATAAATAGAGCAAGCTTCTGCCGCGAAATCAATACCCCGGCCCCCCCCTTCCCCTTGCTCCTTCGGCTCGGCAGCCTTATTAATTATGAAAGGGCTCCAGCTCCGCAGCCTCCGTCCTTAATGGTGGTTGCTGCCTCCCTCCGCCGGCCTCGCACACGGCCGCCCCTCGCTTTGGGCTTCGGGGGAGGCGGAGGAGGCTGGGAGGATTTACAGAGTGTATTTAAGAAATTGGGGGAAAAGAAAAAATAAAAAAATAGGCCCAGAGTAAGCGATTCAGCGATTCGGCTGTCCTGTCCTTGTGTGAACTGAAATCGCCGTGTTCGTCAAGGGATCGGGTCTGGATTTAGCCTTCCTTCCCTTAAAAGCCCTGTCCTTCTCAAGGTACTCCAGGCAGAATTTATAGAAAGGACGACACCCTCATTTCAAACAATAATTTTTATTTTATACTTCTGTCTATACTTTGTAGCAAATCTTTTTTTTTGTTATTTTTTTTTTGCTGAATTGACTTTATAATAAACTTCTTTTTTTAAATTACATTTATCTTCTCTTTTAAAATCAAAGCTCTTTTTTTTTTTTTTCAAAATCATTTGCTGTTGTTATTTTTTTTTTTCTTTAGGTTTACATTTAAGCCCCCCTTTTTGTGATCTCTACTCTTGGATAATCAGGTATTTTACTGGTATGTGTAACATCTAAAACAAAGAGGAGGAGAAAATTAAAGGCAGTGAATTCGGAAAGATGCCTTCGAACAGCAAGTAAAGGTAACTCTCGGAGATCTGTTAGTAGCATTCCTTCACTCCGCCGGGCACCGAGACACATCTCTGTCTTTCCTTCGTCCCTTTCTTCCTTCCTCTTTTAACCGTTCGTTTCCCACTCTCTCTCGCTCTCTAGCTCTCTTTTCCCCTTGAGAAAATGCGCTCTTTTATTTTATTTATTGATATTATTATAATTATTATTTTGCAGTGGGATGACCAAAAAACAAGCGACTGTGGAGGAAAGATGAGAGATTGTGAATTATTCACCATATGCTTCACACGTGGACATCTACCTTAGATTCATCGCCAGTGCCTTTTTTATTTTTTTCTCTGCTTTTTGCTCTCACCTCGCATAATGCCACATTTTTAGAGGAGCCCGTGGCCTGCCAGGGTTTATCCTGGCCGAGTATAATGTTAGCGTTAGGTGGCCCAGAGCCGTTCCTGAGATTTCTTTTGCACAACGAGGGCTCGGGTTTTTATTTTTATTTGTTTCTCTTTTTGATTTGAAGCGATAGTAAAGCTGAGGTCCGATTCGGGCTGCACGCCGCTGCCTGTTTGGTAACATTTGGCAAATAAAACACACCAAAAGAAAAAAGAAATAAAAGAAAAAGAAAGGGAGAAAACGCTTCCACAGTCCTACACGGGTGTTTCACCACCATCAGCCACCACCACCATCATCAACCACAGAAAAGCACAACGTCCCCAAAGCAAGGGATGGACACTTCCTCGAGAGATCCGGCACATGGAGAGGGTGTGGGAGTAGGTGTGCTCGCCCCCCTAAAAAGGCAGCCAGGTCACTAGGGCGGCCCACAGAGCCGCCAGGAGCACGGGCAAAGCCGGCGGGAGGAGGGACGATGCGGCGCCGCTGCCGCCTCCGCACAGTTCAAATAAGCTGCCTTGGAAATCGAGGTTTTTGGATTCCCGTCTCAATTTCTCCCAGAGGTCTGTCGCTCCTTCCTGGCAATCGGTGAGCGCTGTGAGGGTGCAGGCGTGGAAATCATCCCAGTACCTGCAGGAGGGGAGAGCAGCCGGCATCACTACAGGGCACGCACCCGCCCCGGGGGGGTTAAGGGACCCCGGCCGCCCCCTCGACCCCCCAGGAATCTGAGCATCCCCTCGGAGCGAGCTCCTCCCCCCCTTAACCCCCGCTCCCCCGCCTTCCCCGGGCCGCCCCACGCACCCGCTTTGCTTTTGGGGTCGGGGTTCCCGCGGCCAGGGACGCGATGCTGAGAAAATGGCTCGGGAGGTGGGGGGGGGGAGGGGGTTTGCTGCCGCAGCGTGACTTCACCTGAGATGTGTCTGGGGGAGGGACGTGCGCCCCCCGGCTGGCAAGAGCTAGCCTAGGAGCCCACGGACACGTCGCGGGTGGGAGGAGGAGGAAGGAGAGGAGGAGGAGGAGGAGGAAGGAGCACCCTCCACTCCCGGGCGGCTCACGGAGCGGTGGGAGGGACTCCCCATCCTTTGCCAAAGCTCCGTGGACCGCGGGGGTTTCTCCTTCCCCAGGATAATTTCCAGCTCTTCCCTCACTCTTTTCCTCCTCCTTTTAAGCCCCTTCTTCCCCCAGGCCGGGCAGAGGTTTGCCCACGGGGCAGGCCCCGTCTCACTGCCCCATTTTCCTCCCCACGTCGGGTCTATGGACCCCCTACTCCCCCCATCTATTTCCCCCTTTTCTCAAGTCAGGAGCCTACAAATTTGGATATATATATATTTTAAAGTAGTCCTGCGGCCTCTTATTTATGAGCACTCTAAGCTGGTTGTAGACTCCCAATGTTTGCTACATTTGTAATAAATAATGAGATACTGAGAAGCCAGAGTCTGAGAGTGTGCCTCTCCTGCAGTATTTCTGCTGTAATTGCATCTCCCAAAGGAAAATTAAATCTTTCCCCATCTTCCTTCAATACACATCCCCGCGAAGGCGATCGGGTGGTCGGGGAAAGGGAAAAGAGGTGCTTGGCACAGATCGGGACCACCTCTGGTCCAGCACCCCCGGGCCAAAGGACAATGAATCAGGACGTCGCAGCCCCTGGGTATTTAATCCTCATGCGGGATGCAAAGTGAACCGCAGTTCAGCATTTCCAGCAAGGTGCCAGCCTTAGTAGGTGCAGGAAAAGTCTTGCTTGGGTTAGAAATCTCTACATAGGAAGAAAGGAAAGGAGGGTTACAGGGGTCTTCTCTTCTCTTCTCTTCTCTTCTCTTCTCTTCTCTTCTCTTCTCTTCTCTTCTCTTCTCTTCTCTTCTCTTCTCTTCTCTTCTCTTCTCTTCTCTTC
>NC_048894.1:69726201-69727997 GCF_011077185.1 Oxyura jamaicensis | reverse complement strand
CACCTTTCCTTTCCTTTCCTTTCCTTTCCTTTCCTTTCCTTTCCTTTCCTTTCCTTTCCCATCACACTTTCCCATTTCCCAATCTTTGTTTTCTGATTTTCATGAAGCAAACCCAGAAAAAAAAGTATTCCAAACATATTTGTATCTGAAGTCCCAATTTCGTTTTTAAATATGACTCTTTCTCTCTGTCTATATATATATATAAATATGTTTCCCAGCGGGGTGAGTTTGTGCTGGAAAACCGGGAGACCAGAGCACAGCCCGTCCAGACGGATTTTTCCCAAATAACGAAAATCCCTGCTTGTACCTCCCTGCCCGGCAAGCGAGACCCTGAAGCAGGGTGGCTCCCCGGCCCCCTGCAGCCGCCCCTTTTCCCTCTGTCCCTGCCCCTTCCCATCCCTTCCCTCCCCTCTGGGGAGGGAGCGGGGCCGGCGTTTTTCCGCGGTGTTTGCCCCGGGGCAAGCTGCGGGTAATGGGGTGGGCAGGGGGCCGGGGGCAGGAGGGGAGCAGAGGCTGGGGCGGCCGTGTCTCTAGGGCTGGGTTCGCGCTGTGGCCGTGTCGGGGCTGGGCTCTTTGCTCTGCAGTTGCATTTCGTTTCCCGAGCAATCGCCTCCCCAGCCGGCGGGCGCGGGGCACAGTTAGGGCCGGGGCGAGGGCGCAGGGAATGCCCCGACCCCAGAGTAAAGTGAGGGGCAATAACAGAAGCGAGGAGCCAAGGGTGAAGAAACAAACCAAATCAAACCAAACCAAATCAAACCCAACCAACCCAACTCAACCAAACCCTACCCAACCCAACCCAACTGAATCAAACCAAACCTAACCCTACCCAACCTAATGCAATTCACAGGATTCACGGAGGAGGAAAGTGGAAAAAAAAAAAAAAAAAACAAAAAAAAAAACGCAGTAAAAACTCCCTCCAGACTCCGCTGTTCCCCAAACCCGGCCTGTCCCCACGGCACTGCGCTCAGAGGGACCGGCGCGCAGAGACAGGGCCCCCGAAGCACCAAACCCCGCGTTATTCCCTTATACTTCGCCCCCCTTCTCACCCCTTCCCCCCGTCCCCGAAGGAGAGAGGAAAAGACCTACGCGCAGATCGTTTGGAGATTTCTCTTGTCGTCCAGGTCCTGCGGGTAGTTGGCCATGTTATCGCCCAGCCGCAGCAAACAGTCCGAGAAGCCCCTAAAGACCGCATCGCACCGCCCCGCCGCTCTCACCGCCTGCACCAGGTAGGCTGCGGGGCAGGGGCACAGGTCAGCACGGCCGGCACCCACCCGCCGACCCCCTCTCGCCCTTTTTCTCCCCCCCAATCTCCCCCCGGCAAGCAGCGGTGGTGCGGGAGGAGGAGGAGAGCTCTGGGACCGAGCCAGAGTGGCCAGCGGGGACACAGGGACATCAACCGGCTGCTTTGTGCTTTTTAGCGCTTTTCGGTGCCCCTGAATTAAAGACATTGCTTTATTATTATTATTATTATTATTATTATTATTATTATTTTCTTTTCTTTTGAGGGGCCAGGAGGAAGGGGGAGATGCGGAGATGTGCTGCCTGGCCCTCCCCGCACTCCGCTCCTTTGTTAGGAAATTCCGGCGTGCGGCAGCGGGAGCGCTTCTCCTCGCCCTCCCGCACAAACACACGCACACACACACGGGTCCTCGCTCGGCAAGGGGCGTGCAAGGCGCGGCGGATGAGATAAATAAAAACATAAAATGAAATAGGGTAGGATAGAGTAGGATAGGATAGGATAGGATAGGTTAGGATAGGATAGGATAGGATAGGATAGGATAGGATAGGATAGGATA
>NC_048894.1:69707663-69726191 GCF_011077185.1 Oxyura jamaicensis | reverse complement strand
TAGGATAGGATAGGATAGGATAGGATAGGATAGGATAGGATAGGATAGGATAGGATAGGATAGGATAGGACAGGACAGGACAGGACAGGATAGGACAGGACAGGATAGGATAGGATAGGATAGGATAGGACAGATAAAATAAATATATATATATATAAAATAATAAAATAAAATAAAGTAAAATAAAATAATAAAGTCATCAGAAAGAGCTGCGATAAAGACACGAGAAGAAGCGTCCCCCGCGGCCGCTCCCACAACTAACCAAATACCACCAAGGCCCCCCCCAGCTGCCTGTGACAGAAACGGACGATGGGATGGGATGCGATGGGATGGGATAGGATGGGATAGCTCCTCCTGGGTGCCGGCTGCTCCCGGGTGCCCCAGGGAACGGGAGGGGACACGGAGAAGTTGATGGCTCCCTTCCCACCCACGACGAGCCTCCCCAGTGCCTGTGTGCCCCCAGAACGGGTGCGCACGGGCAGCTCGCGGTCCTGGGAGCAGTTGCGGGGGCGGCAGAGGGCTGCCCCCACCGGGAGGGGGGGGTCCCACGGCCGGGAGGCTGCGCTGGGTCCGGGGTCCCCTCCCGAGCCCCCCGCCCGGGACAGGCCGGGCCGCGGGAAGGCTCCGTTTAAGGCCAGGTCCCCCTCCTTCTTGATTCACCGGTGGCACGACTCCGTGGTCCCGCCCCGCCCCCGGCCCCCGCCCCCCCCCCCCACCGGCACTGGCCGTCACATCAAACCCCAGCAGGCTACGGGAGGGAAGAAAAAAGCCGAGCAAACAAACCGGGAAGAAGAGCGGAGCATCCCCAGGGGAAAGCGGCCCCATTAAACAGAGCACCAGGGGCGAGGTGGGGCGGAGGGAAAGCCGCACAAATTCCTCTCAAACGTGCCGGGCTGCGCTGAGATACGGGGTCCGAGACGAAGCCCGGGCCCTGGTGGCAGGGAGGCGGATTGGGGGCGAACGGGGCTCAGAGCATCCCCCCGCCGCCAATCAAGGTACCCCTCTCCTCAGACCCTCCACCAAAATAACAACGGCAGTAAAAAGAAGAGCAAGCGGGGCGTCCTGCTTGCTTGAACGATAGCCGGATTTCTCTTGAACTCGGTCTTTTTGCCGTGCCCTCGAGCTGTCCCCCCCGTCCTCCCCATCCCGCCCTTCAAAGCCCGGCGTGCGCAGCGGGTTGCGGGACCGCAGGGGCCACCCGCAGCCCGTCACATTCCTGCCCCAAAGCGGCTCCCTGTCCCCGAAGTCCTCCTGCCCTTCAGCCTCGGCATCCTCTGCGGAGCCTCCTCCCCCCCCCCCCCACCCCGCACCACCCTCCCCTCTGTCACCTTCCAAAATGTCAGGGATTTCGGGCAGCTCCCCTTCCCAACTGCCCAAACGCAGAACCAAGGGATTTTTTTTCTTTTTCTTTTCTCCTCAACGCACCGAAATACCCACGGAAGAACGCAATGCTGAAGCTCGGCGTGCCTAAAACCCGTCCCCCGCCGGGGCACCGCAAAGCGGCCGCACCGCCAGCCTCTCGGCGCTGTGCGGCAATTTTTGGGGGGGAACTTTCTCCAAGCCTGCCCGTGCTCGGGGACGGCGGTTCCCGGCCACTCGAGCCGCCTTTGGGGATTTCACCGTCAAGAAAATCCTCCCTCGGCTGAGTCAAAGAAACGCCAATGAAAGCGAGTCCTCCTCCAGCCGAACAAACAAACAGAAACCGCAAGGAATGAAATTAAGGGTAGCATCCAAATAATACCGCCTTCTCTTCTTTGACAGTACAGAAAATGGCCTTCTGAAGAGTTCAGCATCAGTTAAAATGGAAAGGTAATACGAATTGAGGGGATTGCATCGCACAGCCACATTTTCCAGAGGTCATCATTTCATCGCAATATTTTTTTTTTCTTCTACCGATGAGAAAATATTCGACGCATTTTCCCTCCTTCTTTCCTCCCTTTCTTGTTCTCCCTCCCTCTTTTTTTTCCCTTTTTCATTTTTTCTCCTTTCCTTTTTTTTTTTTTTTTTTTTAGAAAAATCTTTTGATACCCACAAAATGAGGTTGTCTGGAAAAGAGGATGACCGAGAGAAAGGATCTCTAAATAACAATGCTGAGCATTTTTTACTGTAGCAGAATTCCTTTGCAGGCAAATATTTTCAAGGGTCTCTTCACACCTGCCAATCCGGATAAGAAAAGCCATGCTTTAATCGCCTTTTCATTGAAGACCAGTTTTAGATCATGCCCGGGAACATACGTATTCACTATATATTCTTTAAAATTTGCCTGTGCAGGACTCAAGTGGCCATTAACTTGGACATTGCCGAATGTCTGCAACTCAAAAACCACTTCAGCAAAAAGAAAATGCTGAATTAAACGAACCCGAGAGCAAACCAACAAAAAAAGGACCAACAGAAAAACAAAACCCAATATATTAAATAAAACCGGCAACGACTGTACAAAAATTCATACCGGGGTGGAGGGAAACCTGTTCTATTTAAAGTAACTTAACAGATATAGACATTTTTGGACCCACTCGTTTTTTAACTGCGGTCCTTCGAGCACAAAATTAACGATCGAGCGGTGGGATTGCACGATTCTTTTTATTATTATCATTAGCTCTTTTTGAATTATTTTATTCTTATCATTTATTCTTATTATCTCCCCCCATTCAGGGAGAATATATGCTTTTTTTTTTTTTTTTTTTTTTTTTTTTTTTTAAGTCAGCGTTGGGGTTTGTTTGCTTTTAGGCTGCCCTGCAAATGGAAAAGCCTCCAAGTTCCCAAAGGGAGCCCTCCGCTTGTCCCCCTGATTTTCTGAAGAAGAAAAAAAATCCACCAACTTTCCAGCTAGATATCTCGCAAGCCATTTTGTGCCCGTTCTCCTTCCTCTGTCCCTCCAGGGAGAGAGGGGGATTTCTCAGCACCGGAGTCCCCAAATTGTCAGCAGTAAGGAACGCAGGGGCTATCCAAAAAAAGCAAATACAAACGCAGTCTCTCGCATGCACGGCGAACACGGAGCGGGGAAAAAAAAAAAAAAAAAACTAAAAAAAGGGCAATGCGAACTACGAGAGAGCATGCACTGATTTAGGGAAACGACAAAAGGAAAGTGACTGAAGAAGAGGAAGGAATTCGCTGCCTCTTCCAGCAGCCCCCCAGGCTCGCCAGCTTGCAGGATGGCGAAGACCAAGGGGTGCGGGTGCGGGTGCGGTTGCGGGCAGGATCCGTGCCGCAGCCCCCGCTGCATGCACGGCTCGGGGCTCGGGGCGTCCCGCTGGGAACGGGCTTTGGCGGTCCACTTACCTATCTGCACAGCAAGGATCAGAGAAATGTATCTGCCGTTCAACTTAAGTCCCATCCTACATTTAGTAAAACCATTTGCGACTGCAGATCTTTAAATAGTTACTTTGGAGAACGTGGGGGAAAGCTGAAAAATAGGCATTGCCAACAAGTTCCGAGCAGCGGAGGACTTTGCAGACGAGGGGGGAGACAGAGGAGAAGGAGAGAAAAGAGGGAGAACCGGGGAGAGGGCGAGGAGGACTAGCTGGGAATGGTTCGCTCCATTAGGAGGGGGCGGAGGAAGTACAGCCTCACGCCCACGGCCGGCCCTGACGTGGGGGGATGACACTGACGGATTTTTTTTTCCTCCTCCTTTTTAATTTTTTTTTTTTAATGTGCACCTTGGAAGAGAAACGCCATTTATAGGCATCACAGGCCGCCTTTCTCCAGTGCCCGATCTCCCCGTGTCCCCCCCACGCCCCATTAATCGCTGAGAAATCTCTGCTCCTCCTTCAGCCCCCCCCAGCCTTCAGCCCCCCAAAACCCCCCCGTGCTCTCCCCGGCCCCCCGGGGGGGGCGCAGCCAGGACCGTCCCCACGGGGCGGGGAGGATGCGCGGACGGACCCACGAGGACGCAGACCCACGGACACGCACGGACAGACAGACGGAGGGGCCGCCCCCGGGGGTGGGGATAGCACGGTAGAAACCCCCCCATCCACCCCCAACCCGCCCCCGGGCCGCCCCGTCGGGGCTGGCGCTGAGGGGGGGGGGAGGAGAAGGAGGAGGGGGAGGGAAAGGGGGGTGCGGGGTCCCCTCCCCCTCCCCGCCCCTCCCCCACCATGACGTCACCTCCAGGCCAAAGGGGGAGCGGGGGGGGGGGCGGTCTCTCCAGGTCCTGCTGCTCCGTCCCCTCCGTGGGACCGCAGAGGATGGGGTGGGGAACCCGCAGCACAGGCCCCCTCTTTTTTGGGGGGTGGGGACACATGGGCATTTCCTCTCCTGCATCGGAGTGGTGCTTGTATCGAGTGCCTCAAGCCGGGAACCTGCCCGTGTCCCCTCCGCCAGGCTTTGGGATGCCCATCGCCACCTTTCCATGGCAGAAGGGGGGCGGCTGTTGGGGGCCACCAGCCCCTGTCCTCTGGGGACGAGGCACCCAGCCTGGCCTGGGGTGCTCCTGCAGCCTGATGCCCTCTGGGGGCCCTTCTTGTGGCCATCTCACCTGGAGAGCATGACAGGAGGAGCCTCAAAGTGCTTCTCCCAGAGCAACATGACCTGCCAAAATCCCATCTTACGCCCTTGGCTCTTACACCACAAAGTTGTTCCTCCCCTCAATGCAGCCTCCAGCAGCTCCAGGAGCCAAAGGGATGGGTTGGAGTGAAACATTTGCTGCTTCCATGCTTCTTTCTTCTCTCATGGTGTGCTGCTGCAGGTGGCGAGCCAGCCTAGAGGGCAGAGCTGGCTGAAAGCTCACCTGGGGAATGAAAAAAGCTCAGGTGTGGGCTGCAGTCCAGAGCAGAGCTGTCATGTACACACTCCTAAAGACATCAGTGGAGGAAAGGAGGCTCAGGCTACGGCTTTGGACCATGTACCGTGTCCTCTTTCAGGGAAAGAAAAGGTATCAGCTTGAGCTGGAGCTAAGGCCACTCTTCCCTAGCTCTTCGCAGGTCTGGCGCTTTTGTAATGCAACAGAGGCTGTGGTGGGTATCAAGAGGTGGGGCCTTTTCCTTTTCCCTGGAGAGATCAGCTGGATAACCCACAGCATCTTTTATATCCCGCAGTCTGTGCATTATCAGCACAGAAGAGGCGGAGGGAGAAGGTGGTGTAGGTTGAGGTCCATGAGTACAGATGTCAAACTCCCAGCTGTTGTGCTCCCAGCACATTTACTGTTAGGAAGGACAAGGCATCCTTGTGGGATCACCAGGGCATGGAGGCTGCAGCAGGAGGAATTCCTTGTTTCACTCTGCCCCGTGGATAACAGCATCAGTTCATTTATACATTCATTTTTTTTTCTTTTTTTTTTTTTTTTCCCTGAGGGCAAACTATAGCTTCAGGTTAAAGGTTGAGCTGGCTCCAAGAGGCCTGTGTTGAACATGATTTTGACATTACACTGTGTAAGTAGTGAACTTCAGGGCAGTTTACAATGCACAGTCAGGAAGAGTTTAATATGGCTAGCACGGCTTCTGGTACATCCATCACTGCTGACATGAGTGGAGCCCCTGCCAATCTGGCCACAAATCTCATTAGAACAGGCATTTCTAGAGGATTTCTGCTCCCCCCTCTCCAAATAAATAAATAAATAAATAAAAATCTAATGGCTCAAAGCATTAGTTACAATGGCATGAGAGGCAAAAAGAACCTGGGCTAGATTCCTCTAAATGTTCTTGGTTGCTGGGGAAGTCCAGCTCTGTCTGAAACTCAAGCATGGCTCCATCCTCACCTCCCTCCCTGCCCCAGGAAGGATCCTGTGGCACTATAGATCCTGAATGAGAGCCAGTGGTTTCAGCCCGTCTCAAATATCACCATGGTCAGCTCTGCTGGGAGCCAGGGGCAGGATGAAGCTGGGACATTTGTTTGTCAACCTATCCCTTTTTCTTTCCAACCTGGTATTAGAAGATGCTTGAATATCAAACCCTCCCTAAGAGACATCTTTGTGTGTTTTTAGAAAAGATTCTGGTGGTGTCTTGTCCAGCCCTTGATGGGACAACAAGTCCATTAGCACAGTTTTGCCCTTGTTCTGGAGAACAAGGCTCTGCACAAGCCCTGTTCTCACTGCGGTGCCACACTCTCCCCGCTTGTTCGGGAAGCACACGGGCTGGCATGGGCTGCAGCTGTGGCAGATGGACAGAGCCCGTGGCAGCTGGCCAGAGGCAGCTCCAGCGGACAGCGTGCACAGCAGCTGGGTGGGCAGCCTTGCGCTGTCCCAGCCCGGTGGGGAGCAGTGTGTGGGGCAGCTTGCACGCCAGCATGGCTCCCTCTGAACCACCTCCCAGAAGGGGACCTGCTGCTGACAGTGGATGCAATTCCCATGCAGCTCTGGGCTCACTGTCATGGCTGAACCTCAACAGAGCTGCCTCTAAGTAGCAGAGGACTGGCAAAGAGACCTGCTTTCCCGTGCAAAGCCGGCTGCAGTGCTGCTTTTCCCCCCCCCCCCCCCCCTTTTTTTTTTAAATGCAAAACATCTCTTCAAACAGCTCACACTGTGTGCTTCTCAGCACATGGTTGCAGGCTAGTAAGGCAGATAAAAGCAGAACCTTTGGTGCCGTCAGTCAGCAAACTGCTTTATTCCAAGCCTTGGATCAGTCTGGGGGGAGGGCTCAGTGGTCACGGTGAGATTTGAAAGTCCCTCCTCTGGGTGCGTGAGCTCTGCATTTGCTCTTAGCTCATCCTGCAGTAACATCACCGCTGCCGGGAGGTAGCTGCTTGCTTCTACTCTCCCTCAAAATCAGTGTGAGTTGGTC
The DNA here is from genome assembly GCF_011077185.1 of Oxyura jamaicensis. Taxonomy (NCBI): domain Eukaryota; kingdom Metazoa; phylum Chordata; class Aves; order Anseriformes; family Anatidae; genus Oxyura; species Oxyura jamaicensis. The sequence continues at coordinate 69,719,478 of NC_048894.1, read as the reverse complement.
CTGGTGAAACTGAGACAAACTAGGAGCCTGTGCCTCCGTACTCTCACAGCTCTCAGATCCCCCACAAGGGGGGATGGACAGACAGACACTGTGTGGCCATGCAGAGGTGGCTTTCCTGGCTTTTGCTGTGGCTCCCAGCCCTCATCTGCTAGAGAAATGTGGCCGGTCAGAAAATACACTCAAATACCAAACCTGGCTGATAGATGAATATCTATTCACAGTATGATCCTCCAAGATTTTCTGTAAGTAGAAAAATAATGAGAACACATTGAAAATGTGACAGGTGGGATTAAAGAATTGCCTTTCATTAATGGCCAGTGTTCTGAAGCTTTTTTGGTGGCCCTGTTCATTAGACATCTGGCTTCATCACTGTCTGGATGTGTCTGATGCTAGCTAAATGGGATGAACCAAAATTATGAGCAGAGACCAGAATTTGCCCCACACCTGCCTCAAAATTAGTAATAAAATAGCACTTGTGGTTCACCATGAAAGTGTTGCTTGATGTCTGTGACAATATATTTCTGAAAATATAAACTGTTGCTGTGGTTCAAAATATAAAACTGGGAAAGAAAAAAAAAATACAGTTAAGTGGGTGTAAAAGGAGTGTGATTGCTCAGTACCAAATCTTTAAAAATGCTACATAAGGTATTTGTATACTATTTGACAGAGAAAAGAGTGATCTCTCATAAATTTGAAAAAACAGTATAATTCTCTCTTCAATCTCAACCTCTAGGATGTTCAAAGGGGGAAAACAGAATGCCAGACTCCACGAGGACTCTTTTGGAAAGCTCAGCCTCTGTGTCTGTTCCTCAGTAAGTTTCCCTTCTGAAAAGCAGTCCTAAAAACACAAGATGTCACTTGACCATGATCAGCTCGTGCCAGCCAATCCAGTAAGGAAAGCACTATCTGCTCCTGAAATAGTAGTGTTTGCATTTAACCGTGCTCATTGGAGGTATATTTTTAGGAGGGTGCCTGTGTGTGCTCTCTAAATTCTGCATCTTTTAGCACGACCCCTTTACACTGGATTGTGGCACTAGCACTGCGCTGAGCCCAGGCAGGCTGGGGGGAGGTACATGAGCCTGCATGCTCTATCCAGATGGAGATCACACCCACTACAATTATGTTTGTGACACGTGATTTGCTTAAGGTGCCTGTGGATGTTTCAAAGAGTAGGATGGTTTCAGTAAAGCAGACTCAGAAGGAAGAGGCATCAATCCGTCGCATCTTTGCAGCTGAAATTTTCCTTCAAGAAACATAAATCTTCCTGATAAGGCCAGTCAGCACAGGCTGGAGGGAAGTAGGTAGACCTGGAAAACAGCTGTGAACAGGCTGATATCCTTGAATTTCCTGGCATCCAAGCTTAGTATTATGATGAAATCCAGACCGCATAAGGAGTTGGAAGGTTTGTGATGAGCTGTGTTTATCATGCCAGAGCTGCTGATCACTCTCTGACATCCTTAATAGACATCTTGGTCTAGATACCAGTCACTCTGAGTGCACAAAAATAACCTCAAATCCCACAGTATTAAAACAATTTCATTTTGGCAGTGTGTGCCAGTAACCAAGTTCTGGATCTCAGTTCAGAGGCCAGCTGTGAGCCAGGAATGGCAATGGCTTTACCAGAGCACACACACTGGTGGCACAATGCCTTTATCCTCAGTAGGTATCAAAAACTAGTCTCTGAGGTTGATGGCATATGAATTGTGCCTGCTTCCATGGAGGTCAGCACCACAGCTTCTCTTGAGCACAATGAGATGGCGTGTTACTCAGTGGGGTGATATTCTGGTCCACAGGTTTCTTCCCTTGATTTATATATCTACTGCCACAGTAGCTATTAACCTTCAGTTACAGTAGGACTTCGATAACTGAAATACCACTTTGAATTTTCTCTATTAGTCAATATGATTTCTTCTTCTTCTTCTAAAAAAAAAAAAAAAAAAAAAAAAAAAAAAAAGGTATTTTAAGTACCAGCCATATCAGATTTCCAGCTATTATGGGAAAATACTGCTCCTGTATTTCAAATTTTCTATTCTTTGATCTTTAATAACCAAATCAAAGCTTCAAGGAAACTGGGGGATTGAGGTGGGGGGAAAATGGTGTGTTAATTTTGGGCTGATGGGAACATTGGCAGGACAGATGTTCTAGTTGCATGTACATTGCAAGACCTTCAAGTGAGATTTCACTTTCCAAGAAAGGGTGATATCTGGGAGGAAGAATATATACAAATGTGAAAAAGGCTCTGGGGCAAGGAAAAGCATAATGGATCTGTAGATGCATCTGCAATCTGATCTGCAGAGATACTGAGCTCATGTTATTTCTTCACCTTCCTCCTCTGCTATTAGCTTTGGAAACATATCTATGACACTGAAAACCAAGAAAGGTTGGGGCTAAGTCCCATGAAACTCAGTAGAAATCTTCTTATTGATGTGATCCAGGAACTAGTTTCACGCAGGCATGAGTTGAGTACAAGGTCATTAAAAATCGCCCTTCTTCAGCACATGTATTCAGGCCACATTTGCCTTGTATGAGCCCCATCTAGCACAACTAACTCAAACACCATTGTCACAGCTCAGCTGCAATGCAGGTGACTGCATCTGGAAAGGTCAAGAGCAGTTCCCCTGCCTCTTTTCATGGCTACATGGAGCAACTTAACAGCCAGGCAGCCTCCTTGAGGACTTGTCTCATTCCTCAGCACGACTCAGCAGTGCAATAATGAAGCTGGAAACTGGTATGGATAACTGTGGGCTTAGGCGTTGCATGCATCACTTACCCTTTTCCATGAGCTAACAGACATCCAGCACCTAAACCACATTTGTGAGCATCAAAGGCCTTTGCCTTGTAACAGTTAGTCTCTTTCTCATGTTGTTCTTTACCTGTGACACTCCTCATCATTCCTGCCTTTGGCTTTTGTAATGAACTGTTTGCTCGGTGACACCCCAGGGGCCTGCGGCAAGCCTGGGGAGCAGGAAGCAGCCATGAAAGGTAGGCTGTTGTAGTTGGTCTGTGCTGCCACTAGAGTGAGACATGCTCACAAGCATCCTGGCCTCCTCTTTCGGGAGGTGCTGAGCAGGCTGGTGGGGTGCTGGTGCTGTGCTGAAGGAGCATCATGCACGCTGGGAGTGCCTGGCATCCTCAGTAGGCTCAGCCTGGGCATCGGAAAATCTCCAGGTTGCTCCAATCTACTGTAAACATTTTATTTTATTTTCTTTTTTTCTCTACAGTTGCCACAGAATAGCTAAAGTTGTGGGGAATGAACCTAAGCCTGTCATCACAAACACTTGATAGCAGTGACTACTGAGCCCCACTTCCTGGACATATTGGTGTCTGATCTGTAGTCCAGACAAGCCCATCAGCATCCTTCTGTTGACTTCCAAAAGACTTTGATTCAGGCCATCACGCTGCTTAGCAGCAAAATATGTATTGCAGATATTTCTCAGCAAGGCAGCAAGGAGAGTGAACTTTTTACTGAAGGGTAAAAAGACAGCATTAGTGTGACATCTAAACAAAGTGATTCATAGAGGATGCTGCCCTCTCTTCCTCTCTGTGACATACCCACCTGAAGCCTCATGATTTATGACAGTATATTTTGGAGGGTCCCATAAGGACATTTTTTTCTTTTCTCTTTCTTTTTCCCAGAGCAAAGTGTGATGCCCTGCCAGTGAGTGCCTTGTGCAGGTCCAGACGGAGAAGGCAAGCTGCTAAAAGGTAGTGATTGCAGCACTGATCTCTTGCAGGCTCTGCAGTGTGAGGAGGTGGTTCTGAATCACAATGAACTTAATTGAACAAGAAATGGCATTGATTTTTCCTTTTCAGACCTCCCCATTGCTCACAGCAACAGTGTACTGAACCCTCTGCCCATGTCAAGTAGCAGAACTCCACAGCACAGTAGAATGGGTATTTTTTATTTTTTTTGTCCTATAATTAGCATGCATTTATTTTTAAATAGGGTAAAAAACAAAGCTCTCTAGGCCTGCAATTGTCATCAGGGAAAAGCATTGCCTGTGTAGTATGAGTTTCAGGAGCACAAGGAATCAGGTTATGTGAGAAACCGTAGCTTACTTTATACTCCCCTGGCCAGGAAATAGCATTGCTCTTGAGTTTGTCTGATTGTTGAGAGAACTAGGATGGCACAATTGCTAACCTGCTGAAGGACTCCTAAAAGACCATTTTATGTTTTATATTTTAATTTAGACAGATAAAGGAGCACAAGGTACCTCCAGTTTGCAGGCAAACAAGGCAGAAAAGTATTCTATACTCCCATTATTGCATTGTAGCTATTTTTTGCTGTTAGGCAGGCGTGTTAACACATAATTACATGTTTGAACAGCTAGTGCTTTCCTATACAACTTGTTAGACATATCAGTGAACATATCTGTGTGTTTACTCCTGTTTAGAACAATGTGTGTGTGTGTATTTGTTAACAGCTTTCCCCTACTTCCCCAAAATGCTGAGAAAATAAGTAAATTATGGAGCTATCTGGGAAATGCTCTAGCAAATTCATGCTAGCAAACTTAGTGCCCAAATCCCAGGTCCAGTATCAGAAATGGATCCCTTGCAATGCACAGATTGTTTTGTTCTTTGGGGGAATGCTTCAGCCCAGATTGCCAAACTAAACAGGGGAGTAAAGGCTGACTAAAGGAAATTTAGGTGTGCAGCACTAGCTGGAGCAGTGCATGCCATATATCACAGTAAGATCAACTTATCACTTTAATAAACATCTATCCCCAACAGCAGGTGCTGGACACCAGGTCAGTTTGAGCTCATGTTGGAAAGAGGAGTGGCACAATACCTGGTGGCTTGGAACAAACTACCTCACACCAGCAGCTTCTAGGGCCCCTGAAGGGAAGTGAATGTAGCCACATCAGCACGCTATTAATCTCAGCTACCAAGCCAGTATTGTGGGGCTGTGATCAGCTGGGTCTGGTTGCGAGCAGCCCTGGTGCTGGTGCTGGTCTCAAGACCTGAGTGGCTGCAGAATTATTGCAAGACTTTTCTCTTGCCTGCCTGCTGCCACTTGATATTTTCATTGCTTTCTGAGGAGCGATTAAATGGATAGGGAGCATGCATCAGGTTTCATGGAAGTCCTGTCACTGACTTCAGTAAGAGCAGGATCAGATTCTTCTGGAATCAATATAATTCATGAAAGCACTGAATGTAGTACAAGAACTAAAGCAGTGTGTTGTGTTGCAATACAATACATATAATGAAGTTACCACTGTTCAAGCACTCTGTGTAATTGGGAAAATGCACCTAAGAATTGCTGTTACCGAAAGCGGTAGCTGAGCTGGGTAGCCTGAGAAAAGAAACTCAAGGAGATGGCAATGTTTTGGGTCAGCATGCCTGTGAGATGCTTGGACAAACCTTCAAAACATCTTTCCTGCTAACTGACCACATTATGCAAACTCACCTCTGAGTTCAGAAGGGAAGGCCAGGGATTTCACATCTTCCAAGCCTGCATCAGACCAGCAAGAGGCTTATTTTGACAGTGGAAGGGAGCATTCAGTATTCCTGAAGTCCTAGTAAAGGGAAGCCTCCAGTCAGCTGAATGTGTTGAAGAAGCCAGCCAAGACCAGAAGCACCAGGGCATTACTCACAAGCTATTGGAAATAATTGTGTGGGAATTGGCTTTTCTTGGTGAAACAAAAGCAGAGTGGTTTGCCGCAGCATATAGCAGTGGTTGTGTATCTTTTGCTGTTGAGAGCTTCAGTCCACCAGGTGAAGCCTGTTTGCAGGCTCTCCATCCCAGTCCCACAGCTAATGTCCCCAAGGAGGAAGCTACTGAGAGCTGGTGGTTCATTGAGGATACTTGGGAATGTCCTGAATCTGCCAGCTCTGAGTGCACTAGAGGACAGAGCTGTGCCATACATCTCAGAAGTGAGACAATAGTTTAATGGTTCACCTGTTACAGCCATAATGGTTTTGGGTTCTGCCATTCACCAAAAGAAGGTCTCAAAATAGAAAAAAAAAAAAAAAAAAAAAAAAAAAAAAGTCTCAGGAAAAACAATAGGATATGTAGCAGTCTGACAGTTTATAAATACAGTACAGTGAAACTATGAGGTATAGAGCTTAAAATCAAAAATCTTTCATATATTGTGAAGCCTCCAGTGATTCCACTGTTAAGATTCTCTCTAGCTTTACATGCTAAGCCTCAGTTGTTTTTTTTTCTGACTTTCTGCAAAGAAGCTGCTTTCTCCTTTCAATTTTTCAATTATTTTATCTAGTTAGAGGAGGATTTTTGTGTGTGTAAAGTCTGAGGTTAATCTGACAAGGAATCTTAGAGATACAAGCCTGAAAATTGGGAGTAGGGTTTACTGCTGGTACAGGATTTTCAGTTTTTTAAATTTTATTTTAGAGTATCCTATCTCAAAAGTATTTAGATGATTAAAATTGTGTTCAGTGTTTGGAATATTAACGTGATTATTTAGCATTCGTCCCTGAAAAATTATTCTCCTATAAATATTTTAACAAGGGCATTGTTTAATTTTACAGAGACTGCAGTTTAATCATTTTAATATATCCCTCTTCTTTTAATCTGCTACATGACAGCAACAACCTATTCTCTTAATTAAGCACAAAGTCTACCTGGGATAAGGTGCTGTGCCTTTACAAGCAACACAGGCTGGGAAACCCTCTTCTGTCTATAAGGGAAGCTTATGAATGGAAAGAAAACCTTAGCCAAGTAGGGAAAGAAGGCTATGCACCTGCAAGCTTCTTAGAAGATCTGCATTCCTTTCTCTTATGTTTTTCTGTAGCTTACTGTTAATTAAACAGGTCGCTAGATGTGTTTTTAAGGTTTCTGTTGCCAGACGTGGCAGCACAGGTAGCCACTGATAGCAGGGAGCCTCAGGGGTGTGTGCCTGGCCTGAGGGTGTCCCCCCTGCCAGGACTAGAGCAAACAGAGGTGTAGGGGCAATGTGGATGTTTTCAGTGTTGCTGATGGTAGAACAATGCAAGCCAGCAAGGGTTACCGAGGTTGTCCTCATCAGATTGTCATGAGGCCCTGTGCTGCAACCAGGCTTCACAAAGAGACCACAGAAGAAAAGTTAATTGTCTCTTCCCTGTGGACAGGTAAGGAACTGTCCCTCTGCTCAAACCTTAAAGGAATATGAGAGGTGTCTTGGTGCTTCTGGGGGATAGAAAGTTTTGGTATATGGCCAAGAAGGGAAGTTAAGCTTTCCCATTCTTTCAGTTAAATTCATAGGCATGCCAGAGTTCAAAGTTCACAGATCAGATTTAATTATATAAATTATATAATAAATTATATAGTTTATCTATTATACTATCTACATGTTTTAATTATAAAGTTTACTGATTGCCACGTCTGTTCCTAAAAACCTTTGATGTAGCACAGTGCTGGGCTGGCACTATTAACACCAGCACATATGGCTTGCTTCATCTAAGTACCGGCCCAGGTGTCCACACTTCGAACTGCTCTGGTGTGACTCAAGTCTAGCATCACCAATATATTCAGACTCTATAGCTGTGACAGGAGGTTTTCAGGTTTGCAGGTGCTATCCAAGTCTCAGATTAAAAGAAAACTTGGGTGGCCCTTTCTTCTTGGTGTTTAGCTATCGTCTAACTGCCAGCTTCCGAAGACTACTAACAGATTACGTATTCAGTTTCATCAGGTGGCTTCAACCTGCTCTTTGCTTACAGTGGGAGGGACTCTGCTCCCCCAGCCCTCACCTACAGGTTCAGGGAAACAAGGGTCATGGGAAGCCTGACTGGCAATGAAGGCTGAGGCAAAGAAGTTGTTGTGTACCTCAGCCTTCTCCATGTCTATTGCTACCAGCTCTCCCTTCTCTTTTATCAGAGGGGGTACACTCTCCTTGGCCTACCTTTTCTGAGCAATGTACCAACCTATAGAATCCCTCCTTGTTAATATTTGCATCTCCTGCCAAGCTTATTTGTGTCTTGGCTTTCCTGATCCCATCCCTACACATCCAGACAGCATTCCTGTACTCTTCTAGGCCATGTGTCCCTGCTTCCACTGCCTGTGCATTTCCTTCTTGAGTCCTTGCTCAGACATCCTGGTTTCCTGTCCTCTGTGCTCTTTTTCTTACAGAGAGGGATGGAGAGTTGTGTGCTCCAAGTAAAACATCCTTAAAGAGCTGCCAGCTCTATTCAGCTCCTTTGTCCCTGTTCTAGAGGATCCCAACCACTAGGTCTTTAAATAGCTGAAGTTTCCTCTTAAGAAGTTCAGGATCCTGACTTTACTCTTTGCCAGGTCCATAATCCTCCAGATCACATACTCAATCAAGACGAAGTCACTACAGCCCAGATTGCCTCTGATCTTAGCCCTTTTAATGAGTTCATCTGCATTGGAGAGCACCAGGTCCAGCAACTCTTCTCCTCTGTCTGGTTTGTCTGATACCTGGACTAGAAATTTGTCCCCAGTGCACTCCAGGAGTCTCCTGGATTGCTCACAGCCTGCTGAGCAGCTCTTCCAGCAGCCAGTCAGGTGGTTGAAGTCCCCCATCAAGATGGCAGCATGCGAGTGTGACGCTTCTTGTAGTTGAAGCCAGAAGCCCTCACCAACAGGCTCCCTTTAATCAGTGGCCTGTAGCAGATCCCAACCACAAGGTGTCCCTTTTTTATCTAGCCTTAATGTTCACCCACAGGCTCTCACCCTGTCAGTGGCAATTTCTGAGAGGCAGCTCTTTGCCATCAATCCCTTCCCTAACACAGAGAGCAACACCCCCGCCCCTCTTTCCCTGCCTGTCTCCTCTGAAAAGCTTGTAGACCACTCTTCTGGCATTCCAGCTGTGTGATCCATCCCGCCATGTTTCTGTGATAGCAATTAAGTCATAGTTTTCTAATTGTGCTGTGGTTTCCAACTCCAACTGCTTGTTTCACAGGCTCCATGCATTGGTGTAGAGGCACTTCACCTGGGCTATCAGTCACGTCACCTTTTCAGAGGAACCCTTCCTAGTAGCTATGGGACAGTTTACAGGTATTTCCCTATTGCTTCCTAAAGTGACAATCTTCCCAGGTTTGACCCTTACATGAAAGAGCAGTAATGCGTGGTAGTCTTCTGGCCCCAGCAGGCTTGGTAACAGTTTTGTAATATCACGAATTCAAGCCCTGGGATCAAACTTATTATCTCAAACTATTTTTGGGTTGGTAGGCTTGCTTATTTATTTATTTATTTAGAGGATCTTGGAAAAAGGAAGTTTCTTCAGATTTGTCAGTTATGTGGTGTCCTTATTTTGATGACAGCTTTGAACACTAGTCATTTTGAGACCCCAAGAGGAAAGTAGGATGACAGTTTGGTCCTGATTCCCAAGCCTTTTAATTTATTGTACTGTTTTTCATCTGTTGAAGTGCTGGATTATCAAATCTGTGCTAATATAATTCATCTGGGTTTGGGTCAGCAGAACAGTCTTTCAATCACCATATGAAACATTAGAAAGGTATCAGCTGGTAAGTAACTCATTATCCAGTTGACATACTGTACTGGGTCTGGCTGGGATGTTAACTTTCCCTGCAGCAGCCCATACAGGGCTGCGCTCTGCACTTGTAGCTAGAACAGCAGTGGTATCACACCAGTGTTGTGTCTGCTGCTGAGAAGTGCTGGCACAGCATCAGGACTCTCTCTGACCCTCCTAGGGGGTGGGCAAAAAGTGAGAAAGAAACATCAGCAGGGCAGCTGACCTAAACCAACCAAAGGGATATTCCATACCATATGATGTCACACTCAGCAATAAAAGGTGGAAAAAGGAAGAAGAGGGGAGAGGTGGGCTCTCGTTGAGAAAACGTCTGTCCTCCTCCCGAACACCGGCTACGTGCGTTGAGGCCCTGCTTCAAGGACGTGGTCAAGCATCGCTCATTTGTGGGAAGTAGAGAGTAATTTCTTTCCTCTGCACTTCCACATAGCCTTTACTTGTTTTGTTTAGTTATTCCCTTTCCCCCTTCCTCTTCCCCTTTCCCTTTTTTTTCCCTTTAGTTGAATTGTTTAATTAATAATAATATTTCCTTAATTATATATATATATTTATTTTTTTTCCCCTCTTTAATTAAATCATCCTTATCTCAACCCGTGAGTTGTTCTTTCCTTTACTTCTTCCCCTCCTCATCTGAGGAGGGGGAGTGAGAGAGCGGTTGTGGTGTTCAACTGCCTAGCACGGTAAAACCACCACACATACAGCAAACCAAACCAACATCATCAGAGTGATAAATTACTTTATTTCTCATTGTTTCCTCTGTAGGTGTGAAACAGCTATTTTTCACAAATGTGGGACTAAAACTCAGCACAGTGAAATGAAAGTTAAATTTGAAGTGATTTGAAGATTTCTCAAATCCTAGCCCATGCTCTGCTCACTAGGACCCTCCAACAGTGTATATGGCCTTCATTTAATCTTAAATTTCTTGTGTTGGAGCTTCTAGGCTTTAAAATCCAGATCTCCTTGGATATCACCCTTCATTTTGTTACCTGCTTCATTTTAGATTTCAGTCTGTTAAAGAAATTGTTGAGGGCACTGGTTGTTTCTCTTGTGTGATCCAAAATATATCCACTGTGGAAAAAAACATCTTGTTATTCCTTGAACAGTAAGGTTTCACAAACAGGAAATAAAGTTTCTGCTTTTCTGGAGTTTTATTTATTTATTTTTTCCCAGATATTTTCTTCCTCTCTTCCTGTTTTCTTACTATTTCTGTTCTCAGGCATATACTTCACCAAAATACACCTTATAAAGCATCTCCAGCCACACCATGTAGCCTTTCAATAGCCATAGTGCACAATCTCTATTTTGGGTGGTGGTTCAGCTAATTTCAGCCATCTGTCTCAAAGATGGATCTTCATTTCTGCTCACCTAAACAGTGTGATTTTGAGGCCAAGAGACTTCAATGTCACATCAATCAGTATATTTAAATTAATGGAGATGAAAATTGAGACCACGTGTGTGATTTATTCATTGATTTTTAAATCTTATATGTTCTTAAGGAACTGTCTTCAGCATATTATGCTCCTTACATCATTAGCTACTACCTGTAAGTTTCTTCAAGTGTAAGTTTCTTCAAGTAAGTTTCTTCACACATGGGCTGACTGGACCAGAACAGGGCTACTTTTCACAGGGAGCTAAGTAGGATCTCTCTCTCTCCTGGATGCTGGGGACTACATGTTGATGCCTACCATTTGGGCAAAATCTCCCCCGATATCTTTTCCAACAGGGTCTATTTTCCCACCACAGATCTCAAAGCGTTACACAGAAAGGTCAGCTGTGCAAGCAGCAGAACATTCACTTCATTACAGGAAAGGTTAAACAATTGATGTGATGAGCTCTGCAATGTGTGCAAGGGTAAAGATACTGTAGATACACAGGCACAGAAGACAGCAATGTAACAAACCCCAGGAACATTTTCACAAACATAAGAAAATGCTGATGTTATGGTGGCACTTGCCGCAAGAGGCAACAAACAAACAAACAAACAAAACATGCACACACACACACACACAAAAAAAACAAACCATAAACGAAAATGTCTCTTGCGTATCCTGTTTCAGACTCTTAACTGTAGAGGACTGTGTGGAACTGCTAGGCACAAAGCTATTAGTATTATTAGCCTGAAATTGCTTCCTGAGAAAGTGACTGAACTTAGAAAGATGGAGAGAAGAATTCCATTGAGAAACTAAAGAACTGGTGGGGGATATAAAACTGTTCATTATTCTTCAGGTCTGAGGAAAATTAGGCAGAAGTAAAGAATTTATTTTGAAATGCATTCTGGATATTTCAGACACTAAGTGAAATTTGCATCAGCTGAATTGTTAACATACTGTTTTTTTTTTTTTTTTTTTTTTTTTTTTTTTTTTTTTTTT
>NC_048894.1:69694574-69707563 GCF_011077185.1 Oxyura jamaicensis | reverse complement strand
TTTTTTTTTTTTTTTTTTTTTTTTTTTTTTTTTTTTTTTTTCTTAAAGGGAAGAAAATCATGTAAAATCATGGCACACAGGGGGTGTGTTTTTTATTTTATTTTTTTTTAAAGTGAGATCCAAATCAGTGCCATCTGAATTAGTCTGATAAACTTAGGAGAAAACTACTCTGAACTTTTGTAACTGGAAGCTGCAAGTAGACAGCGATGCAGTAGTCAACACATACACCACTTCTAAGGAGTTGTGATTAAGGACTTGGGTAATGGCTCATTCCTGACCCAGATCTGAGCCCACCAGGAGCTCAGAGAGTTAGGAGGGAAATGCTCTTCCTTGATCCTGGGTTTCCAGCAAGCTGATTTAATCACTCGAGCTGAGAATTGCTCTAACTTTGTCTCTAATTTCTTCAGGATATCCAGATGGCCTCAGGGGATAGAAAAGTAATATTTGCTGGGAAGATCATAAAAGAAGAGATACTCTAGGCTAAATTTTGCCTTTTGATGCATATGCGTTGATGATAAAGGAGTGTCTTGGGCTAAAGAAGGAATAAGATTTACATCTTATGTAAAGGCTTGGGTTTACTGCTGCAAGATTAAACAATCAACTTTGATTCGGGGTTTTATGGTAAGTGATTGGTGGCTTGCTTTTGTAGTAACAGCCACCATTAAAGATCTTTTCAGCTTCTTATTAAATATTCAAAAGGGAGGGGCAAGTGGTTGAAGCACTTGAAATATAAAACAGTAAATTTTATTGTATCAATATCTTTTCCCATTGTTGTGGTTTAATCCAGCCGGCAGCTAAACACCACACAGCCGTTTGCTCACCCTCCCCCCCGTCTCTGGGATGGGGGAGAGAAATGTGAAGTTTGGGGGAGAGAAAAGTGAAGCCTGTGGGTTGAGATAAAGACAGTTTATTAAGATAGGAAATTAATAATAATAATAATAATAATAATAATGTGTACAAAACAAGTGATGCACAATGCAATTGCTCACCACCCGCTGATCGATGCCCAGCCCAAACCCAAGCAGCCAGCCAGCCCCCCCCACCAGCTAGCCACCCCTATATATTGTTCAGCATGACGTCAGATGGTATGGAATACCCCTTTGGCCAGTTTGGGTCAGCTGTCCTGGGCCTGTCCCCATCCAGCTCTTGCTGCACCCCCAGCCTGCCCACTGGCAGGACAGAGCGAGAAGCTGAAAAGTCCTTGGCTTAGTGTAAGCACTGCTCTCCAGCAATTAAAACATCAGCCTGTTATCAGCACTCTTCTCATCCTAATCCAAAACATAGCACCCTACAAGCTACTAGGAAGAAAAATAACTCTGTCCTAACTGAAACCAGGACACCCATGTTCCATTCAGCTATTAGAGGCAGAAATTTCGTTTTTGTTACATTCTTGATGATTTTAAGAGTGGTTGTGTTTTGTCCTGTTTTGGGGCAGAAGAAGAGTTGGCAGTCTTTCCTGACCTATAGGAGTGTCTCATCATTCTGATTACTCTTTTAAAGAGATAACATGCAAACCACATTCAAAGTGAGAAAACAAAACAAAACAAAAACAACAACAACAAAAAATAAAGTCCATCATGGAAGACAGTGTCTTCAACACTGATTATTTCTAACAACCTGTCTGGAGAAAAACAGATTTATAACAGCTGCTACAGGATCTGGCAAGGTGCTGGCTAAGTTTCACTGCTCAGGGCATTACTTTTAGGATGTTTTTTTTTTGGATAACACATGGTAAACGATGTCTTTGTCTTAGCTAATATGGTTATTAGATAGCAAGCACAAAAGCACAAAGACCAATGTATAACAGAAGATAAATAAGGAAGTGAATAAAATGATGTAAGAGGGGGAGAATGGCTGCTGGAATCATAGATTTATATTCTAGCTGCTGCTGCAGGTGGTGCTGTCAACCTGATGTAATCATGTCTTGATGACTGCTGGGCGATGCAGCCAGGATGGTGATGTCTACTTCTTGGAGTAGGCCACACCATACCTTTACTTGGCCTTGAAATAAATAATGTTCATCCAAGAGGCATTGCGCCTGCATCCCATTAATGTAACCAAGCTATTGATTCTGAATTTTCTGACTCACAGAATCACAGAATCATCTAGGTTGGAAGAGACCTCCAAGATCACCAAGTCCAACCTCTGACCTAACAAGTCCTTCACTAAAGCATATCCCTAAGCTCTACATCTAAACGTCTTTGAAAGACCTCCAGGGATGGTGCCTGAACCCCTTCCCTGGGCAGCCTATTCCAATGCCTAACAACCCTTTCAGTAAAGAAGTTCTTCCTAACATCCAACCTAAACCTCCCCTGGTGCAACTTTAGCCCATTCCCCCTCATCTTGTCACCAGGCACGTGGGAGAATAGACCAACCCCCACCTTGCTACAGCCTCCTTTAAGGTACCTCTGGGCTCTGATGTTGGTGAGCCCCAGAAGATGTCTAATCTGTGATGTCTCTGAAAGTCCACTTTACATTGGCACATTTTGTCTCTACTCTTTTTTTTGTTTGTTTGTTTTGATTGTTTGTTTGTTTTTAAATCACTGTCATAAGTCAGACTCAGTTCAACTTTCGTTACTCTGAGAAGTGGCAGCTGCATGAGCCTGTACCCAGGCACAAAGAGCTCTGCTGAGGCAGGGTTAGACACAGGCATATGTTAAGATCCAGGCTAAAACCAAAGATGTGGCATTTTGACTTATGACTTCACTTTTAGACAATAACATTCTTCCATCCTGCAGATAACCTTGATGTCTGTGGATAATGTCAACCCTCTATGACCTGAGAATTCATCCAATTTATGTCCAACTAGTCAGTGCTGCTCTTCCCTGAAGCTGGAGTCTCAGCTGCCTCTCTTATGGATTATGGGCATATGGAGGTTAGTGAGTGTGCCCTTGAACACAGTAATGGGATGAGTAACCTAGAGAGAGAGAGAACATAGGCAGACCAACAGCAAGCTTTTCAATACCAGCTTTACTTCCATGGAGTTTTGGAAACTTCCATACAAAAGTAATTGCCATCTCTGTATGTGCTGCTACCTTGAGTCTGTGTGGGAGTTCATGCAGCTGGACTCCTGGAGGTCACAGGAGTCTGAACTTGCAGCTACAAGTTAGCTGCTTCTCCTCTCAGTGACAAGACCAATTGGTGGCTACTCCAGTTATCTGTCCAGAAAGTGTCACAATGGTCCTTGACAACCACAGCTTGTCTAAGACCTAATCTTCTTTTTCCTCGGGTACTATGAAACAGCCTTCTCATCATAACATAATTTATTCACTGCTCAAACTGTGAACACAGGGCAGGAAGACCTAGGGGAGCTGCAAGTCCCCTTACACAGCTCCAGGCATTTCTGAAAGAAGAATAGAAATTACAATTCCTTTTGATAATTTTATAATAAATTAAAGCTTTGATAAAAACATTTTAATAAGCAGTTGTCAAGAGTCCTTTTCCACAAAGATACCCATTTGGGAACTAGCCTCCTCGTTTATCTTACAGAAAATAATTGTTCAGTGTTTCCAATTTTCAAGGGGTCTTCAGAAGGTGAGGAGCAATTGCTGTTTGTACACAAACTGTGGGAGAGCATTTGTTATTTCTCTGAGCACTGGTGTGTTTCTGTCTCCACTTGGGACCCATCAGAGTTCTTCTGCTGGTTGCTGCCTTGCTGTCCTTCTCACACAAGCAGCAAGACATCCATTTTCACTCTTTTCTCCAGTCAAAATGACCTTGTAATGGGATAAAAAAAAGGCTGTGTGGGTATTGAAAACCATAAAAAGTGGCAAGTCTTGTACCTTTCTGACATTACCTCTCACTCAAACTGCCAGAAAACAGCATCTTCTTCCCCCTTTACCCTGTGGGCTGATGGAGGCCCCTCTTCCTCATTACCAGACATATTTTGCCTCCTGTTTTGCACCTGCATCTTGTTTCTCCCAATTATTTTTTTTTCACTTTGGTTTACAAGTTTTAATTTAGAAAGGAGTGAGCAAACGTAATTCTTCTCTGACACAGATATTCTCCTTCCTACTGATGCACTGAGACGGCTTAATAACTGGCTCACATCCTTCCTTTTTCCTTTCCTCCCTCTTTTCTTTCTCTTTACATATTCACTCCTTTCCCCAGCCTTTGCTGTTGCATCTTTCCTTCCTCCTCTTCTTAAGGCTTGTGGCATCCTCTGTGAGCAAGACACACCTGGTGGGTTGACCAGCCCTCTCCTGTGGTGTGTGCAGAGCTTGAACCAGGGAACTGGTGCAGGGCTCTGCTTTGCACTGGGAACTCTGGCTGTCAGATGGCAGCTGGAGATGCTGGCTGGCCTTGTTTGGCATTACAGCCAGTGTCCCCTTTGGGACTGGCTTCTTTGTACACCAAAAGAAGACCACTGGCGACAGCTTAGAGGCTTAGTGGTGCTGGCAATGCAGAAGACAGTGCTCCATTTTCAGTTTTTAAAACCTGGAGGAAAGGAGCATCTCAGAGACTGCCTTTGGATCACCTGGGGAATGGTGTAAATTTTGGATATATCCCAAGCAATTTAGGATGTCTTCATCCCCCAGTGAGTTCTAGCTCTTCATAATGCCCCTGTGACACACAGTTACTGTGTGAGGTCCATTCCATCTGAGAGCTTGCCCAGGCTCTAACAACTGAGATCAAACTGTCTCAGAGCCCAAGCCGAATGATTTCTTCAGCATACACTGGTGCAACTTAATAGAAATAGGCTGCCTGTAGAACACATACCCTTGAAGGAGTTGCCATTCCTAACTCAAAATTTCCCTTCAGCTCACAAGAACAGCCAGTGTCAAGTAGGGCCAACCTTGATTAATAGCATTGTTTGAGGAGCAGGCACTATCACTCAGCACGAGTGGAGGCGGTGGGATTTGACCTGCGGCTTCTATGGAGTACTCAGATTCATCTCCACGGTCTTTGGCCTCTGAGTAGACAACAGCATGATGCAGCTATAATTTAGCCCTGATGAGCACTGAATGCAAATGTGCCTTCCTACCAATTAAACAAGAAGAAACATTCATTTGGCTGCAAATATCCACACTGTTAAAGGATACGGTTTAATTACCGAATCTTGGTGAAATTCAGCTTCATTGAGAGATGAAGTCTAGTTCTCTTCCCGTGGGGGTAACTGCAATTCTGTTCCCTCAAGGAGTGTGGTAATTTCTTTCTGTGGCCCTCTGTGTTGGGTCTGTCTGGGATGGAGTCACCTTTCCCTGCAGCAGCCCACACAGTGCTGTGCTCTGCACTCATAGCTGGAGCAGCACTGGTATCACTCCAGTGTTGTGTCTATTGCTGCATAGTGCTGGCACAACATCAGAACTCCTTCCAGGCCCTCAAGAGCCAGCAGGCTGGGGGTGGGCAATTGATGGGGAGGGGACATCACCAGGGCAGCTGACCTAAACCAACCAAAGGGATATTCCATAACACCTGATGTCACACTCAGCAATAAAAGGGGGCCTCTCATGGGGGAGGGTCTCTCCTGAACAACCGGTACGCATTTTGAGGCCCTGCTTCCCGGGACATGGCCGAACATCGCTCGTTGATGGGAAGTAGAGAATAACTTTTTTTTCTTTCTCTCTGTGCTTCCGCGCGGCCTTGTTGTTTATTTTGTTTCTCTTTCTCCCCATTCCCCTTTCCTTTAATTAAATCATTCTCATCTCAAACCTCGAGCTCTTTGTGTTGTTTTTTCTCCCCCTTCCTCTTTGAGGAGGGGAGGAGTGAGAGAGCGGTTGTGGTGGAGCTCAGCTGCCCACTCGAGTAAAACCATCACACCCTCATGGTTTGTTAAAAATTAATTATATTTATCCTAATTTTATCGACATAAAATTCTGTTGTCCGTTAGCTGCAGCCACCCCTTTGAGCCAAAATGGCTGCCTGTGACTCCTCCTAGCTGAACTTTACCTCATAAGCATTGCGTCATTATTTAATGTGATCAAAACTATTATAGTGGGCCTATATCATTAAAGTGATTAATTTAACCGATTAGATTTTTTCATAAGCTGAACAGCTACTTGTAATAAACTAGTACTTTCATCTTAATCTTCCATCTTATTTCTATATAAATTAATCTTCCTATACGAAGATTTTTTTCTCATTTAGTTAAAAATGAATAAAATAATTTAACAAGATCTAGAAATTCTCCAGGACAAGTAATAAAGGGTTTGGTCTAAGTTGCCTGTCTAACTTTCATATTTGCCAAACACGCTTATATTACCTCATCTTGTCTAAAAGCCAAGGGATATGCTCTGCTGAACAGTTTGTGCTACGTTGTGTTTCTTTCAGATTAGTGCACACCAAAATGTTTCATATGCAAATATTTGGGATTTTGACACTCATATGAAAGAATAACTGAGGTAAAAGTGTTTGGTAAGAAGAAGCAGTTCACTTTGTTTCTGTTATTCACCCACCTGCTGCCCCACCAGCTAAAATCTGAATGTTTTGACATCAAAACCCTAGTACCAACCTGTGATTGTAGAGTTAGCGTATTTTTCAGCTGTTGAGGAACAGTATGTTGCCAGGTCCACACATGCTGTAAATTGGCACATGTTCATTGAAGCCAGTTGTGCTCTGTTGACTTTTCAGTAAATGAATAGCTTGTCCGTTGTATGCTGAGACCTGATCCAACTCCCATTGAAATCAAATAATTATCTGGCCAGCTTCCTAGAGAGTTAGATCAGACTCTTGGAAACAATGAACAAAACTGTAATTTGTGTGATTTTTAAATATCATACCCAAGGAAGATATTTATGGAAATGTTCTTGGCTAAAATCCAACAAACAGAGCTGGTGACTGCAAATGCCCTTCATTTCTCCATCTTGAGGATCCCAGAACCAAAACAAAATACTCTAATTTTTAAAATTTGAGTCTGACACCACTAATACTAAATGGCACTCTTCAGTTCCAAATGCCAGTCAGCTGACCAGAGGCAAAAATGTAAAACTGTTCCTGATCTCTGATAGGATAAAAAAATCTTCAAGTTTTAAATTTGTTCTTTCATCTTATTAACAAGCCACCATGGATAACTTGCTACACGATTCTAGTTCAGTGAGAAGAGGGAAAAAAGTGTGACAATGAGTCATCTGGTACGAAACACCAGAATTCAATAAATAAAGCATTTTTTTTTGTTGTTTTTTCTTTTTTGTCTTTGCAGGCAAACTGCTTTTTATCTGATAAGGTCTACATGACGGCTGTGTATTTCCAAGACTGTCACTCTCTAGAGGCAAGAGAGTAGAAGAATACCAGTAACTTGCAAGCAACCTAGTTCTCTTGTGTATTAGCTCACATGCTCTTTTTATCAGAGCTTCTATCACAGTAAACCAGGGGAATCACAGGAAGCGCACATACTTATAAAGCTGTTCTCCTCCAAGACTGACCTCCGGACTCTAACTCAAGTCCTTGGACTGCTCACTTACAGATTTACAGTGCCCTCAATCAGTCCTACAAATAAAAACAAGGAACAGGGACTGTTGTTAATAAGAGGTTCTGAATTAGAAACCTTGTGATTTGCTGCTGGCACAGGCAGACCGGCACAACCTTGTCATCCCTGTTAATAAACCCCAGTCACAGTGCTGACCTGCTGACAGGCAGCTTTTGAGCAAAGATTGCTTTGCATGTCAATGTGGAAGGCTTCTTTATTATATTATTTTTAGATTAATGTTCTTATTAGGGAGCTAGAGGGAAATAGAGCCTGAGGAAAAGGGGAAAGCTGTGACTTAACAATATTTTCAAATGCATCTCCCTTCCCCTTGCTCCTTAATCTATGCTGACTCACCATTCATTGACAGAGCCTTGCAACCCCACCTGTCTCCCAGCAAAAAGTCATGGACCATGACAAGGGAGTGCTGGATATTGAACATGAAAGGGGGCCCAGCCCCAGGAACCTACTCTCTAAATAGGTGATGAGCATTAATGCAATAATGTGTGGCTGTCAGCAGGCAGGGAACTGTGAACTAAATGACTACAGCAGCCAACTTAACCATCTCAGCACTGCCCTGCTCAGAGCTGCCCGCTGAGATCACTGCCTCTCTACAGGAGCATGAGCTGCATGTCCACACTGCACAGCCCAGGGTATGCCTGCTGAGGAGGCCTCAGCATACCCACTGCTACCCCTGCATCAGTATACTGCAGCTGGGTGGTCTCTGTATGGCGTCAGGTGTCTGATATCCACCATGCCTTGACAGCTTTGTGCATCATGCAGACCCCACCAGTGAGATGTAAGGGAGGCACCAAATGAAGCCGGTGGGAATCAGAGTCAAACCAAGCAGCAGAGGCAGGTGTTCACACAGCAGCAACTAGTCCTGGGGGAGGTGAAGCTCCTTATGGTTTACATGAGTTCATGAATGATTGAGGTAAATATTTAGTAACAGTTGGAGTTTACTAAATATACATAGAAACCACCTCCAGCTCAGAAAGGCCATGAGCAAAAAAAAAAAACACAACTTGAATTCTGGGGAAGTGTCAATAAAAAGTACCATACATGTTGTCCTGGTCTTATGTATTCCTTAGGGATCTGTATGTAGATCACTGCTGCTGGAGTTAGGATGTGGGAGCATCTAAATTTTTGTTGTCATCTGCTACACCATTCCAATGTTCAGTAATGAGCACCTTTCTTCTGTAGGAGCATGTGTCCCAGCAGTGGCCCACTAATGTCTGGGGGTATAATGTTTACTTCAGATGTGTTTGTGGTCTTCAGTTTGGTTA
Source organism: Oxyura jamaicensis (assembly GCF_011077185.1). NCBI lineage: Eukaryota > Metazoa > Chordata > Aves > Anseriformes > Anatidae > Oxyura > Oxyura jamaicensis. The sequence continues at coordinate 69,698,875 of NC_048894.1, read as the reverse complement.
GTATGTGCATTCATGCCATCCTCTGGGTCTAAGGGTAGATGAGCTTTGCAGAAATCTTCAAAACCATGAACTGGCTGGTCAAGCTACACATGGTGGCTCCTGAAGTTATCTAGAGTAACACCTACAAGAGCATGCAGGGAAGAGTAGCCAGTTTTAAAGATGGAGGAGCATTAGGTCCCTGATACTCTTGACCCATCCTTTTCTAAGGAGATTTATACACTGAATTTTCATTCCCCATTGGGATGGGGCCACCAATGAGGCACACTATCCTCGCCAGTCATGATCACTGCTCCACTGCACAGTGGGACATCACTGCTGGGTGCAGACAATTTATGCACACACCTTGGCCATACTGGCCATGACTGTGATGTCCTTGACATATCTTGGTGCTGCCTGCCTTGATGGTGGCTTTGACACTAGTATGCAAAATAGTTCTCCTGAGGCCATTCAGACCCTTCACACAATTTGTGCCAAGGCAGCAGGGAGGTTGACAACTCAGGTAGCAGAAGTCAGCAGGCCCATGGTCTTGGTGAAGATGATTCCAAGGGGTCTGCAGCACATTACACTATCTGTGCATACAGTGTCAGAGTCCTCTGTCTCCATAACCTGCTGTATCCTTCTGCACCATGGCTCGTAACAACAAAGCCTACCTGAGCCCCTCATTCTTTCTCTCTTTCTCTCCATCACTTCCAACTCCATCACTTCTTGTAATTTTCTCTTCTCTGCCCCATTTTTCTTCACACAGCAGACTGTCCTGTCCCTGTCCCACCAGCTCAGCCTCCCTCATTAAAATCCTCTCTCTGTGAGAAAAAAACCAACCCATTCTCTTTCAGAATTACCATTGCCTGCAGCAGGAGGAGCAGCTTCATGCTGTGATGACCAGCCATCAACCCTTTCTCTATCATTCCCTCAAAAAAGTCTTTGTTGTACCTATCCTGGAGGACAAAAGTGACAACCTGCCATGATCTGGATGTGTTTCCCTCCCATATAAAGGTCCATGTCCAGAGGAACAAAACCTGCTGGAATCATTGAAACACAATCATATGTGACCTGACCTTCTACCTCAAGCCAACATAATCAGGTTACAAGAGAGACTTTGTTCTGGTCAAGGCCGAATGTGGTGAGGGGAGGGCACCAGTATAATAGAAAATAAATGTTTGACTCGAATAACTCCCTAACTTGAAAGTCTGCACAGCAGCCCTAGTTAATATGCTTTATATCTTCTTTCACCTTCTGCATATCATCTGGAGAGAGGTATAGATTGCAGCAGAGTCTTCACAGCTCAAGTCAAGCAGCAGCATTCTTAATCTCATGTCCTGTTGTAAATCATAGCCTGAATGCTGAATAGTGCCTCAGGGACCTTTGGTCATGCCATGGTCCAAGGACATTCAGAGAAGAGGCCATTACACTACACAAGGTTGGTGGTGTCCGATACATTGACAATGTTATTCCATGGATCCATGGATCTATGGATCTTTTTTTGAACTGGACATAGCTGAACATTTCCACAGCTACATACAATGTTTTGCAGAACACAGTAGCACTGTGATTCATGCAAAGGATATGACAAAATCCTTTCCCATGAATTAGCACAGAACTCCAAAATAATGAAACTTGTTTGTCATCAAGGCCTGTATGGATGCCATGATGAGAGGAAGAATGAGATATTTTCTGCACTTCTCACAAAGGAGATGGTGTCTGGCCACTTTCTTGTCTGCATTCTTATTGTACTGATCTTAGGGAATCTCACACCACTTTGCCTTTAGAAAGCTAGTGCTGTTGACTGACTGGAATGTCCAAAGATGCCTCTTCCCAGCTAATGTCTTCAAATGTAGGTTTGCTCTGCTTCATGTAGATACTTCAGCATAAAGATAAGCAGGAAACTGGGCAGTTCAGCTCTTTCACATAGTCACCATCACTGATGGGTAGCTCATTAGATGAGTGCATTATTTTTTTTATTTGTCCTTATATAGGTACTTCTGGAAACCTAGTTAACTTTCGTGTACTTTATTCTCTTGGGCCTTATTTCAAACCATCCCTGCTTTGTTCCAAGCTCTTGGGAGGAATGCTTGAAGGCCCAATCCATTCGCCAGTATAGAGTTCCTCCTTAAAATGCTCCCTCTATAGGCCGTGTTGCCTGCACATCCTCCAGTCTTTGGGCAGCTGGTGGGCAGATGCCCCTCTGCCACAACTGAACAAGGTGTATGTTACACCCAGACGGAATGGCTGAGCACCATCAACTTGGGTGGGGGTGAAGTAGCCTTTTCATTTAAGACAATGCTATGGTTACAATCCTGGCATGACCATTTAGGCTTCATGCTAGCAAAAGCCTCACCTCCCTTGGTCCTTTAGAGCTTGAAAACTACCCTGTGGAGATGACTGGTGACTCATGATGGCTGATGGACCACAAGCAGCAGGGAGGCTCTCCTGTGTAGTTAATGAAACAGGGAATAGTGGCTTGGGGTGCTCAGCTGGCATTTGCAAGTCGAGGATCTAGCCCTGCCAATTTTCAGAAGTGTAGCAAGACAAGCTGCTGTCCTGGCAATAGGATGAGGAAGACTGAAAAGAAATATTTACCTGGCAGCATCCTGTTAAACCCATGACTCATCCTCACGAGTGCATTTCTGATTCTCTTTCCATTCATGTCTCAAGGACCAATATCTCATTTCATGAAAATTTAGGCAGTTGCTTTTTTGGCTTGGTGTTACAAACTCTGTCTAATTATGTAGTATCACCACTACTGTTATGTAGTACTGTTGACTTCATTACTTATGAATGAAGAGTGCTCTGTTAAGGAAGTGTGTGCACTTTCTCCGGCTCCTTGCCAGAACACATGAGGCTGTGTGGATCTGACATGGGGCCAGAACTTCAATACCTGAAGGAGAGCAGTGATAGAGGAACTGCCACTTCACCTGCTCATCAGCCACAGCTGCACGAAGTGAATAACACTGGTTTCAGGGCTCTGGTTAAGAGAGAAGATCATCTGAATCAAAGTGCAAGTCTAGCTATAACACAAGGTCTCATCCCACTGTACTACGTTGATTATTGTTATTATGCCCTTTCAGGACTTTTCCAAGCTACATTATATCCAATTATAGCTGTTTTAAATACCTTTATGCTGTACATCACATGGTGTTGGAGAAAGAATGTAGAAGAATTTTATTTAGCTTCCTGTCCTTACAGTAAGGCTTTTTATGGATAAGAGCATTGGCATTATTGCTATTCTTTATTTCACTGGTGGCTATATCTGAAGGTATCTTTCTGAGCAGCATGCCAGAAATGTATTTAGCTGTGTTTCTGCAGGGCAGAGTAGCCAGATTTCACGATGGATGAGGATTAGGTCCTCAGTACTCTTGACCCATCCTATTCTGGGGGGGATTTATACACTGAATTTTCATGCATTTCATTTGCAACAGATAACATCAAATTTTGGTGTCAATGAAGTCCAAAGCAGCAGTGCAATTGATGTCAGCAGGAACAGAATTTCTCCTAGAGTAACTCTTTGACTGGTACTGCTCAGGGAGCTAAACATTCTGGGTTCTGCCTGTATGGGAGTGGCTTTTCTTAGATCGATGCTAGATTTCCCCCCTCTTTTTTTTTTTTTTTTTTTTTTTTTTTTTGCCTACTTGAAGAAAAACTGAACCCAGACTTTAGATTGCCAGGCTATGCATTGCCTTTCTGCAAAGAGTAAGCATAATACTGTTGCGTGGATTACTCCCACCACCATTAAAACAATGTGTAGGCCTTCTGATTCCCTCTGGGAAATTGTCTCAGACTGTGAGAATCTCCACAAACGCCATACTCAGATAAAATTCCCACTGTTTCCAGTGCTCAATATTTTTTTTTTCATCCCAAAGGATTTTCTTTTCTTCCTTTTTTTCTCTCTTTCTTTTTCTTCCTTTGCTTTTTCTCTCTTTTCCTGTCTTTCATTTGATCTCTTTCTCATTTTCTCTTTTCTTTTTCTCTCACTTTGCTCTTTTTATTTCTCTTTATCTTTCCTTTCTCTTTCCTCTCTTCCCTTTCCCTCTTTTTCTCTTCCAGCTTTCTTTCCTTTCTCTCAGTTCCCTCTCTCTTCCTTTTCTTGTTCTATTCCCTGCCTTTCTTTTCTCACTTTCTTCTCTCCCCTCCCTTCCCCCTTCTTTCTCTCTCGCTGTCACCTTCTCTCTCTTCCTCTCTTTTTCTCTCCCTTTATCACTTTTATCTCCCTTTCTACTTTTTTCTCTCTCTTACTACTTTTCTCTCTCTCTTTCTCCTTTTCTCTTTCTTTCTCTTTCTTTCTCTTTCTTTCTCTTTCTTTCTCT
>NC_048894.1:69688736-69694564 GCF_011077185.1 Oxyura jamaicensis | reverse complement strand
CTCTTCCTCTTCCTCTTCCTCTTCCTCTTCCTCTTCCTCTTTCTCTCTCTTTTTTCTTTCTCTCTTTCTCTTTCCTTTCTTTCAGTGGGCAAATAACAGAGTCACTATTGGAGATGTAAAGTTTTCCTCCTAGGAAGCCATGTTTCTTGTATATACCTGGCATGATGAGCAAGCTTTATACTTGGCATGTATGTGATAGCTTCATGTCTAGAGATCAGAAAGTGCTCTCATGTTTTGCTGAATCAGGACCAGATGTATTTTTATTACTGAAGAATAATGTGCCCCTAGGAAATGTAGTATTCTTCTGCTAGTGTGACAGCAAGCTGGTTGTGGGTGCTTCAGGTTACTCTCCCCTGCTCTGACCTGCCATCCCTCCTTCCCCAACTGAGAACCTCTGCCCCTTCTGCCAGAATCCTGCCAGTTTCTGGCAGCTCTGCTGGCATCTCTGAATCAGGCCCATTGGTTGTTAGAGCCTGAAACTTCCTCTCTGCTGAGCTGACTTGGTAGACAGGGCTCCCACCACTGCACAGTTTGAGGTGGTGATGGTTCCTGCTGGGCTGGGGAGAGAAGAGGAAAAGCAGGCCTGTACTGCTTGGCAGCCTGATGGGTCAAGTCTGTTGGTTTAAAAAGGAAAAGAGAGGGAAAGGGATTATTATAATCTTTTTTTTTTTCTCTCTCTCTCTTTTTTTTTTTTTTTTTTTCCATCTCTCCCTCTGTGTTGTCAGATAGTGAAAGTCAAGGCTGAATGTCATTGTTTCATGTGCATGTTACTGAGTGTCACCAGGGAAGAGAACCCAGGTGCGCACCCCTACCAATATCCCACATCCCACACACCCTGCTGGCCATGCCATTCAGTGGAGCTGGCCCTCCACAGGTCAATTTCTTATGAGGCCCAAGACACTCCGGACTTCAAATTGCACGCAGGAGCATCAACATCATGGTTTATGTTGTTATGAATTAATATTTTCCAGTCTCTAAGTCACTGCTGATGAGAATTTGGATGTTTGAAGCCTCATCTCCTTGCATGCAAGAACATTGTCCCAGTGATGTTAATGAGCTTTCAACCAGTCTTAGTTGACTTCTAGTCATACTAAGCATACCTAGAGCCAAGGGGTGCAAATCAAGCATGAGCAAAGTAACACACTACCATAAGCCAAACATCTTGACAGGCAAATTCTGACCTGCTGACCACAACATTTCAAGTCAAATACTTCAGAATTACTGGTGCCTTTTCTGTGTAAAAATACTAATTTCTAGTCAAAAATAGAAATACTAAAAGCCTTGCAAAATCCAAAACTCCCTCTGCAATATATCTGAACAATACTGACTTGAGTTAGGACTTCCTCCATAGTACAAATATAAAGTTTCAGCAATTCAAGGGGTGATATATAGTGCTGAAACATTCTGATCATTCTGAATATGTATTCAAAAAAAAAAAAAGTGACCAGAATTGTGATAGATTTTTATGTCTGTGCTCATGCAGAACTACTAGTCGCTACAGTCGCTCTTCTTATAGTAGCAGGCAATGAGATCCTGTATGTAAATTGTGTTGCAGACTCATTAGTGTTACTGCTGCCTGGTTGCTAGCTGAGACACCAGTTCTGATTTAGGGTATTTTGACACTTAGCAACAAACTAAGCTTTAGTGAGCAGGTGGCTGAGCCAAAATAGTAGCAGAGTTCGCAGTTAGCTGAAATAATAACAAGGAATTGCTGGTCAGAATATGCTTTCTTTCTTGATTTATTAAAACAGCCCAGGAAAAGCTTGTTTGTGAAGGATCCACTCCCACGAGACACCTGCTTCAAAACCACTGTGGTACAGGTGTGTTTTTCTGCAGGCATGGGAACAATTCCCACATGAGGACTGTACCGGTGTCCATCCAGTAGACCTGCTCAACTGTGGTGACCAAAGTACTCAACAGTACTTGTGTCCTGCTTGTTCAGAAGACCTTGAACAAGTTGGTTTTCATCTCTCCCAGAAGTCTACGGCTGCTTTCTAGATCTGCAACTGTAAATCCACCCTCCATTCCATCCTGAAGCAATGGGAGATGTCTCAGCTGATCTGTTGGACACTCTCTCCCAGCTCTTGTGTGGTGTTTCTCTTTCTCTCCCTCTGCTCAGGCTGTACAGAGGGGCTGAGGACATCCACCCTTCTTCTGAGTGACACCTCAGTGATGCCTCGAACTGGGGACCTCCTTGCACTGGTTTCCAGACCAGCTATCAGAGTTGACTGTCACCTGTCAAATATCATACACAAAACAACTTTCCAAGCAATGGAGACAGCATGAAGCTGTCGCAGTGCTGTGCAGTGACCAAAGTCTTCCTCTTCCTTAGAGAGGATAGCACTGCACTTGCCAGCAAGCCCCTCCCAATATGCCAGAGAGCCAGATTAAAACAAAAGAAAAGCCACAATTTGAGGAGAGCCCAATTCTATGCTTCAGGCAATGCATACTGTTGTATTCTTTGCTCACTCTTTCCTTACTCCTTTATGCTACATGCTTGTCCTCTAATGCAGGGGTATGAAACCCAGGGCTGAAGGTCAGGCACAGCCTGCAAATTCACCTCCTATAGCCTGTGGCCACTCAGTTCTTTTAAAACATGACCCTTGGCTTGCCCAAAGACCTGCATTCCCAGGGTGGCTGTCTAACAGCAGTTCAAGGAGCAGCATGGCCCCAGGTGAGAAGACAAGTCCCCACCCTGGTCCTGAGGCCAGAAGAATGCTCTTGGGGGTCAGAGCATCCATCCTGCTGCTACTCGCAGATCGGTGATTTCATTGCATGGCCGTGAGCAAGCCTCTTCCAGAGCTCTTGTGTTCTGCAAAATGGGTCTAGAAATAGAAAATCTTGTCATGTGCGAGACTTACCATCTGTTTGGGAACCTTGCTGGCAGGTTCACTGGCTGAAAGTTAAGTGTTAAAGGCTCTGCATGGGAGAATGAGAAGGTGTTTTGGAGGGGTGGGTTGGGGTGGTACCTGGCAGAGCCTTGCAAGGACACATTCAGTGACTGCGCCAAGAGTAGAGGGGCCTGGGGGCACAGCTGTGGTGCAGACTGCTGCAGGTATTTTCTGCATGCTTATTTGGACACGAGGCTCCATATTTAGGTGTGTAGGCAATGACTAGAAGCTTCTTGATTACCCTGCAGCAGACATCCATTTTCTTGGTCAGTTCATAAGGGGCATCTGACCTGAACCAATTCAGAGGGGCAAACGTTGTTTTCAGAAGGCAGAGGAACATTCTCAGGGGGTGGAGGGGGTGGGGACAAGGAAAAAAAAAGTAAACAAACAAACAAACAAAAAAAAAAAAAACAAGATTTCTTGCAGTGTCTCAGTCTGAATTTGCAAAATCACGAATCACTTTTGAAAATCTTGACAGTTTACATTTATAGATTACTAGGTATATGGAACTAAGTTTTATTAACATTTCCAGAAGAAATCAATGAAGATATTGCAGAGAATTATGATCCCAATGAGGAAATAAGCTGCAGGAGAAGAGGAATGGTTAATAGGCAAGGAGCTTTTCTCAGAAAAATACCACTGCCGTTATTAGGAAAGCATGAGGAAAAGCGATATATAACTCGGGACATGAGTGAATTGTCTGGCTTAGGGGAGAAGGTAAAGGAGGATTGTTTTTTAAAAAGTTATTTTAAAAATGTAAGTAGGTCTTTAAAACACAGGCAAGCACTCTGCATATTACATTCATTAGCACAGGGAATTCAACAAATGAAGAGTGACCCCGAAGGGCTCCCTCCCAGATGATAATTCTCATGCAAGGGGTATTTAAGGGTACCCCTGGGTCTGCATGGAGATTGGACAGGGACCTCTGCGACAAGTGCACTGCAGTAAGAGAGGAAGAACGATCAGCTAAGTGTGGTATAGACTGGAGTTAACAGAATAAATTTAACCCTGCTCTTACTGGTCAGATCCTGGGATTGCTTATATGAGCACCTACCCTCGTTATTACCATGTGTTAAATTAGATTATTTCTTAGCAATAGCACTTGAAGAGCCCTTCACAAGGTAGGAAGGATGAAGAGACATAAAGCATAGACATGCTGTAGGTGGCCCTGCTTGAGCAGCGGGGGTTGGACCAGATGGCCTCCAGAGATCCCTTCCAATCTCAGTCATTCTGTGATAAAAAAAACGTGAGCTTGGCATCCCTGCGAATTGAGGGAGGGTTATTCTCTCTCCATCACGAGGTGAAGAAAGCTGATGTCCTCTACAACAAAAACCTGTCTTGCCAGAAACCTCACATGGTTCACACCCTCATTTTTGCAGGCCCAACTTGAGACATCCTAAGGGGACAGTGCTCAACACTGTTGGACAGCTGACTGCTTCAGAGGTGCCTGAGGATGGGTGTGCACCTGTGTGTGTAATGCATGTGTGTCTGGAGACGCTGAGCTCACTGTGGTGGATGGTACACAAACATTTAACCAGAGTAACTTGAAAGACTGCCTAAGACAAGAATGCAGGGAAACAGTTTTGGCAATGGACAGATGATATTGAGCCAGAAGCACTGAACCTTGGTCTTCTGTTGCTCTTGCCCTCCCATCTCAGTGCCTGATTTCTGAGCTTTACTAAGATACTCAGGACTATCCAGCCAAACAAATACCTGAGCCAGGCTCAGAGCTCAAAAGTATTATGGATCTTCCTGTCAAACCTCCAGGGGACCAAACTAAAATTCAAGATACAGGATATATAATGTACCTTACCACAAAGCTGATTCATTTTAATGTCAACAATCTCTACATGCATTTTCAAAAATAAGTAGTTCAGTTTAAAGGGAAAACAATTGGTAATGTTTTACAATCAATAGTAACTAAAGTGACTGACTCAAAGGCAATAGAAAACCATCAAGACTGTAGCAATAGAATGAAACAAGCTTTTATGGAAGTATAGCTGTGGTTAATTTTGATTGGAAAGCATCATAACCTTACTGCATGTTCTTCTAGTGTGCCAAGAAAGCTGTATGAATGTTGTTCCAGGTCACTCCAAACCCTACTGGAGAAGCCTTCAGTGTAGCAAAAGGACCGACAAATGTGTTGAGGGAGAAAACACAGGTGAAAGGTGTTTCCAAGGCTAAAATAGAAGTAAAACCTTTGATCTCTGGTGAAAAAAGAAAACCTGTCTGGAGCATGGAGATGTATTTTCACTGTACCTGTGACACACCATTGCTAATTTGATCTATTCCTCCAGCAAAATTTCTGAGTCAAAGATGACACAGCAGTGTCTTGAGTTCAGCATTTGCACTAGCATTAAATTAAATGTATCAAAGACTCATTTAGAATGCAAGCATCCAACCTGGGCTGATTAAAAGTAGATCCCTGTTTCAGTCAAATGATATTTTTTAGTCAATAAAGAGCATAAATCCAAACCAAGACCTAATGTAAACTACTCTAACACCATAGCTACTTTTGGTATTACTCTCCCCCATTTTACTATGAAGAAAACTTAACTAATATTGTTTCTTTTAAAAGCTGGCACATTATCATTGCTCTTGTACGTCTTTGGGTAAGATGCATCTCTTCCTGAGAGGGGCCAAGTGCTTTCATTGAAGCCAGCTGGAGCTAAGCACTTTTTACTTGATACCTTTCAGAAACATGCTCATACTACTCTGCAAAGCATCCCCTCACCAGAAGCAACCAGCTGGGGCATTCATTGCTGGAGATGTTATGTTACACACAAACTACCTTATGTATGTTATTTTACTTTATATACAGAATTTATAACAATCTGATGTAATAACAACATGTTTCTAAAGCTTTTTAAAATCCATGGCTCAAGCAAGTCTTTGGGGAGAAAAAAAAAAAAAAAAAAAAAAAAAAAAAAAAAAAAA
>NC_048894.1:69470448-69688636 GCF_011077185.1 Oxyura jamaicensis | reverse complement strand
TAAAAAAAAAAAAAAAAAAAAAAAGAAAGAAAAAAAAGACAATTTTATGACCATCACATATAGTTTTTCTTTTGACGCCGAGTTGGCTTAGTCCACACTTTGAACGTTTTCTTACTCATATTATTTCTTCCCATTTTTGTGTCCTTGCAAGTCTTTGTAAAAGAAACAACAGCAGGATCACTTCCTGAAGTCTATTGGCCCAGGATGAAAACCACCATGCTAGCAAGTATTATGATGGCTGTAAATCCAGGGAATAGAGAACTGTCTTTCATGAAGATGCTCAAAAATCAGCTTCAGAGATAACTCAGCCTAACTTATCCTGAGTCACCTTCCAGATCTCTCTCTGGCTGGCCTTACCACCTTCCTTGATTGAATGATTTATAAGCAAAAAATAAATAATTAAAATTCCCCTTTCTCTGGTCTCAACAATGGGTTCAGTTGTTCCCTACTGTATGGAGTTATGGTCCCTCCCTTTTCACAATCTTTGATTTTCTTCCAATTAATGCCTTTTTTTTTTTCTTTTTTTTTTTTTTTCTTTTTGAAATCACCTAAAGTCAGGATATGTGACATCAAGGGAACAAACAGAGTTCTGAAGAATAGTTACCAGTTTTTCTTTGTGTTATTGTCTATCTTTTCTGGTGTACACTGGCAAGACTATTGCTGTTCCTGAACCTGACTTCGATGACCCCTGTCCTTTACCAGGAGCCTAGTAATGTGGATTGTAAGAGAGAATGAGACCTACTGTAACTGAGTCAGGCAATGATAAAAAATCTCAAAATTGGTTATGCAGAAGAAATGAGGATGAGGACAGTCACTGATGTGTTTTAATTATTTGATGTTCTCATATGTTCCTTAGTTTTTATTTTCAAGGAACAGAGACAGAAGCCCAGAGTCCAAGCTCTCTCCTTGCTGATTACAGTGATGGGTGTTTATGGCCAAGTAAATTGGAGGGGAATAGATTTTCTGATCTCTGTTGGGACAGGTACTTGCCAAACTTAATTCAGTTACATCCCAGACACAGTAACTTTTAAATCCAGGCTTTAACTCCATCACCACAGATTTCTGTCACACCCCAGCCCCAAGCTGGTAAGCTTGCTGGGGGGCTGAATATCTCTGGACTCTGCTCAGTTGGACTCCGTGAGCCCAGCAGCCTTGTCATTGATGACTTTCCCTAAGGAAGCTCACTAGGGTGAGATTTGTCTCAAAGCGCTGATCCTAATGGAAGAGAAAACTGCTCTACTTGTGTTATGACTGTCTGGATACATAAAATCTATGAATGAGTAAATAAAAGATAAGAACCAGACAACAAGGTCCTTCAGAAGTTAGTTATTTCAATGGCCCACTGCTTCAGCCACTGTTATCGAACCCAGAGCAGAATGGGATACTCCAAAGCTGCCCTGCAGACAAAACATGCTGCATGCATGCTGCCACAGAAGTTCAGGGCTGAAAGAAGGGATCCCACCACCAGAATGATGTCCACAGATATCCCATGTCTTGGCCAGGATTTCTGCCTTCTGCCCTTTCAGCTCTGTGACAATCTCTCCTGCTTTTTGTGGGCACTGCAGCATGCCTGAGGTTTCTGCCCTACATTTGGTACAGCCAAGCAAGGTGAGGGAGCCTCAGCCAGGGCTGGGGGAAGGGTCCAAAGAGCATCACAAGTTCCAGCTTGCCCTAATCCTCCTCCCTGCCAGCTCTTTAAACACTGCTCAGAAAGCAGTTACTCTTTCTTCACTGGCTTTCTGTTGTACATCTCCTGAAAGAGTCCCAACAGTTCACAAATCTTCATGACTGAGTTTTCCCATGACACAGAGTGGTGAGAAGTCAAGAGTTACCTCTAAACTTGGGATGCTCAGTTAACAGTGGATTTTTGAGAGGAGTTAGATTTCCTGTTGCACTTTATGGATTCAGCGTGTGACCCTCATTAACTTCCCGAAAGCAATGAGTACACTGCCTCTGCAAACAGGAACCCTGTGCCTGCAATCAATCACCCAGAACTGCAGACAACTAATCAGTCATCCCAGCTGGAGCCATCAGCCCTCCACCAGAGGAGGACGGTGGCAAAGAGCACATGCAGCCTAAACAGTCATTACCCTCACCTTGTTCTTCTGCTAATCCCTTCCCTTACCCACCATATTTTCTTCCACCCCTGCAGGAGATGAGATGGGAACCCTGCAGGCAGGGGCTGCACTCACTTCACCATTCTCCTGCCTGCCCCACCACATCGTCCACCCATCCTGGCCTATTTCTGGAAGGACTATTTCTGGGGGAAAAAAGTGTGTGACTGACATGCACAAAAGCCATGACAGTGCTGCAAAGTGTCTGCCAAGATCAGTCATGCACTCCAGTTTCTGAGTACTTGAATTTGTGATCTGCTAATATCTCTCACGTAGACCCAGCAAAATTAGAGGAAGGTGAGTATATAGGGAGGGCAAATTTCCCAGACCCTCTTCACATGCTTGGACCTGCCAGCTCAGAAGTACAAGCCATGCACAAAACAGACAGAACCAGGGGGAACACAGCTGCTAAAATCTTGGAAAGATTGCAGTTTTAGCCTGTGTCTGAATGGGCAGCATGTGGCCCAGTAGCACTATTATTTTAGCCTATGGTTTGTTTCTCAGTGCCCTTTTTCTTAGTGCCCCCTAGCTCATTCTTTCTGCAAATCCTATTAAATGTTACTTTTCATAATTGCATAGGATCTAGCTCAAGATCTGTTCAAGTAGCACCCTATTTGACAAATCAATCCACTGGGTAAATTGTGCAGTAGCATCCTGGTCAGTAGGTACAAACCTGGCTCTCAGCAGTTTCTCTGATGCAGTAGTGAAGCCAGAACAGAAGCAGAAATTGTGCAACCTGTTACAGGACTTCTCAAACACAGGTCTGCTTAGAATCATGAAAAGCAGTGAAAGGAAAACCAAGTAAAATTATTGTTGTTATGGAAAAACATTTACATAGACAAAAGGAAAATACACCCCACTTTCTTTTGAATCCAGATTGGCCTACTAAGATCTGTTGCTGTAGGTACTGCTGAATGTGCTCCTCATTAATTGTGCGATGCTGCTCTTGCTCTAAAAGCCAGAGCTGCCTCTCTTGGTGGTTTCTGCTTGGAGGCTGGGTAATATCCATTCTGTGTTCAATAGAGAAGATGTGATAAAGCAGATTCACACTGCTCTAACAAGCTGAAGTACTCAAGCTATCAGTAATGGCACTTGGCCAAAAGCTTGCAGCTGATCTGCTTGAAAGCACAGTGAGCACATTCCATGGCTTTTGCTACTCTGCTGTAATGTCACTGTTACAATCTTCTGCAATACAGTGGAAGAAACCTGAAATACAATGAAACCGCATTTACCTTAAGATAAATAATTCCCACACAGTTTACTTGATCAGAGAAAATCTTTAAAGATTTACATTTAATTTTGGTGGGCCAGAAGTTGCATCCTCTGTAGTAGGTGAAATTGGACTTGTGCATCCACTCCAAATGTTGCACTGCTGGTGACTTGAATTTCTGATCTGGGATTTCCCAAAGCATTGCGTACTTCTGGCTGCAAAGAACTACAGTGGCACCTCCCAGGAGAGGAAAATAACTCTTCAGTGGAGTCTGGGCATCTCCAGCAACTGCTGAGCCATTGGAGCCAATCCCCACACAGACGTCCAGAAATAGGAATCCAATAAATTCCTGATATCAGAACTGCTGTCCTGGCAGCTGCCTAATACCTCTCTTTAGAGGGGAATTCCAGCTCTGACCAAGGAGAAGAACAACATTGCCAGGGTGGATTGCTTCCTAGGTATTTCCAGAAGACTTGGGGGAAAAACTGAATTTCTTCTCAACTCCAGTCCAAACCCATTATGTCATCTGTATAAAGCACTTATGGCAGCCTTTTGAAGAAAGGAAGGGATGAATGGGGCAGAAGGAAATAGATGTGTTTGCTGTGTAAGAAGGTGTGTGAGCCTTCAAGTCCCTTTTGTGATTCAGGGAGAGAGATACCAATGTTTGGTATGTCACTGGTGGCATAAAGGAACCAAAGTTCACTTGGTGACAGATTATGGACATCAGAAATAAAACTGCATAACCAATTTGTCTGCTGACCTTTGTGTTGTTTTTCATACAATCTATGCTGATCCTCTCCCCATTTTTGTCCCTGGTTGTATTATTTTTTCTCTGGCAATCAGTGACTAATACTTAAAAATCACGTTGTATGGATTATCAGCATTCTGTGCCCTATAGGATGTAACACCCAACCTACTGAACATGAAAAGAACAGAAACAAACATCCCTAGCTGGAAGGGACTCACAAGGATCATCAAATTCAACTCCTGGGTCCACATAGGACCACCCAAAAACCAAACTATGTGTCTGAGAGCATTGTCCAAATGCTTCTGGAACTCCATCAGGCTTGGTGCTGTGACCACTGCCCTGGGCAGCCTGTCCCAGTGACCGACCACCCTCTGGGTGCAGAACTTTTCCCTAACCCCCAGCCTGACCCTCTCCTGTCCCAGCTCCATGCTGTTCCCTTGGGTCCTGTCGCTGTCCCCAGGGAGCAGAGCTCAGCGCCTGCCCCTCCTCTCCCCTTGTGAGGAAGCTGTAGACTGAAAGCAAGACACAACAACTGGCCTACAATGCAAGCTATTTTCCTGGGCCTTTAAAAAATGAGTTGTCGTGAAGTGGTCTAGTTGGTCCTCTATGCTGGCAGAAATTGTTTACTGACAAAAAGGCAGTGAGAAGGATTTCCTTCTTCTATAAAGCATTGAGGTCATGCTTCTCTAAGAAGAGTTGCAAAATATTGTAAAGGGTGTGAGGAACCAGAGGTGCACCAGCCCCCAGGACACTTTCCAGCATGCACAGCCTACTGAACTTCAGGAAAAACACAGCCCAGGGTGCATGATACTGGAGTAGCCTCAGGGCTGCACTGAGGAGACGAATTAAGGAAGGAAGGTGTGGGAAACGTGTTAGAGAGAGAAGAAGCTGGTTTCATTTTGTTTGTACCAGTAAGTTGTCAAAGTACTGCAAAGATGAAAGCAGTGTCTTTACCTTGTCCATTAGTTCATTGGGTTTGCAGAGGTCAGACTAATTAAAGGCTGAACAAACTAAATGCTCTGTCCTAGTAAAAAAAAAAAAAAAAAAAAAAAAAAAAATCCCCAAATAACTATGTCTTACAATAGCATCCTGTTACACAACTTCACTAGAAAGACAGCAGTAAGACACTGCATATTTATTTTATTTCCTTATATCCCTGACCCCCACAGTGTGAAGTCTGTTTTCTTTTTTTTTTTTTTTTTTTTCCTCCTTTTTCCACTTAAATGATGGCTTTTCTCATTTGCCTAACCTCACACTTTCAGATGTGACCACAGTTGGATGCAAGTTAATTTGCAGCTTGATGATGACACTTCCCTAGTGCTAAGTGTCTTGAACACAAGGGCAATTTTTTTTTTTTTTCCTTGGACATCGGTAAGTTTGATGAGGCCAACAGAGCTTTGGGAGCAGCGTTTATTAGTTAAAAGCTCTTCCAGAGCTAGCTGATTGGAGCACATTGTTTTATAATGCAAAAACTGTGGCTACCTTACTTAACCAGCTGAAAGGCAGAAAATAATTCACTAGCATGTTGCACTGGGGTTTATAATGACCCTGTGCAAAGCTCACCTTAGTATATGAAAATGTCTTTCTATAAACTAAACTGTTTATGCAGCAGAGGCTGTGAAACATCTTTATAGTAGTAACTAAATAAGCTCAAGTTGTTTGCTATATAAGGGACAACAAACCCAACAAACTTAGAAGTTTACCTTGCTGTTTGCTTAAAGTACCACTATGGCTGCCAATGGGATTTGGAGCCAGCTTGCATTACTGTTTATGTACATTGTATCTGGTTAAAAAGAGGCAAATTCCCAAAAGATCCATCTTGGTGCAATCACAATCATGGCTACAGCTAGATTCATGTAAAGATGCCTTCAAAGCCTAAACTGGACTAGAGCATGCTGCACTAGAACAGCATGAGGTTTTCCTGCTGATTAGAAACTGGACTTGTGGGAGAGCAGAGACATTTTTCCTTAAAGCTGTGCTGTTAAGAGTTCACACCATGGCTTCTGAACATGTGTTTTGACTGTTGTTCACAGTGTATGGTCTATTTGTGCCTCCTATGGAGTGAGCAGTAGTGGTATGAGTACCTCTGTAGCAGTACGCTTACACAGGGAAATACCAAAGGCTTCAAGACACAGACTGAATTGTCTGTACAGATCTTGGCCATGCAGCTACCACAGATGCTGATCTCCTGGCCACCTCTCACACCTTCTGACCAGGAACATGTGTTTGAAGTAACAGTGTACAGTGCTGTGCTCTGCATCAAAATTGTCTTGCAGCATAGATTTTTTCAGCTCAGTTTTGTCTGAAGAGATGACTGAAGAGTGCACCAAAACTCTGCAAATGCTGATAGCCATTCAGATGTGTCCAATAAGAACTCTCTGAAGTGCAGTATACCTATCAGGTTCTCAACATGAGCTGATTCACTCTACAGATCTGCTTCTCTTAATCTTATTAATGCAAATGTAGCCTAAGCATACTAAAATTGAGTTACACTTCCCCCTAGTTACCCCTCACTCCATGAGGTCTTGACTGTTCAGTTGTCAGAAGTTCACAGAGCATTTTACTATTATTCTGCAGGCTACTTCCAAACAGAGGAATTCTGTAAGGAGAAAAAAGCAACCCGAAGGACACCACACAGTCCTTGTGATATTGAAATGTACTTACTTTGAAGAAAAGCAAAATACAGATAAAGTTAAGAGCATCTCAGAACCCTATGTATCTACACAGTGATGAAAAGTCAGATGTTTTTCAAGTATTAATGGCCTGTTTCTTACCAGTATGTTGTCCTAGAAAGCTGACCCATGGTCTTTTCAAGGCAGTCACATTGGTGGTTGTGTGACATAGTCGTGAGAAACAAAGTTGTGTTTTTGCAGTAGAGAATTACTTTTCTTTATTCCAAGGTAGTTGTGTAGTCATAATAAGGAGAAATGCTAAGTAGATAAGTGGACAGTAGAAGGCCTCACTGTTCCAAAATAAGGTAGAAGCTTGAGGAAAAGAGTATGAACAGTGTGAGAACAGTAAAACAAAGATCACAAGTTCTCAAAACATAAGAAAGGAGAAATTAAAGGGTTGAAAAAAAGAAAAATTGTACATATATGGTATAGAGGAGCGTTGAATAGCTTGTGAACCTGTAGTACTCAGCCAATGGGGAAACAGGGGAGATGATCAGGCGTTGGGTAATAGGGAATAAAATGTTATGATTAGTTTACTAAAATGCGCTCCTGATTGACAGGATGCCCACCATTGCAATTGTGAATTAAATAGCTTCACAGAAGATCCTGTCTGAAGAAAACTATTTGAGATTTTTCTCACATAGTGGGGTATTACATGAAACAATGCAGCAAAAGAGTAAAATGTGTTCAACTTTGAGCTTTTAACCAGAGCAAGTTTTAAATCCATTTGTTTCAGCTGCAGTTGAGTCCAGGTTTAATCTAATGAACTAGGATCCCCACAGACCCACCTTCTACCTGCACAGGTAGGCTACTCACAGGTAGGCTACTACTACTACTCATTAGTAGTGTCCTTTCAAAATACAGATGCTTAAAACAGATTAATTAATTTTAAATGGTACTTAAAATTGCATGATACTGGGAGAAGTTCAGAGGATAGAAAAAAAGAACAATCACAGGTGTGAAACATTTTCCATGCACAAAGTGACTAAACAAAAAAATACTTGGGATATGAATGAAACACAGTATACAGGCCTATGAAATTACAGGCAGCATGTCAGAGAGGGAAGTTCTCCCTGACTCTTCCATTACCAGAGCTACACAGTGGAAAAAGAGGTTAGTAAGAGAATGAGTTTCAAAGCAAATATGAGATGGTTCTTCTTATCTGTTACTAGCATATCTGGGGAACAATTTGCCCAAGCATGTGGTATGTGGTAAAAGCTAACTTAGCTACAAAAGCTTACAAAAGAGAAAGACACCAAAGACACTAAATACAGAGAAAACAACACATTTGTGCCCAATAAAGGGACTACCACAACATAAGCAAAACACCTGCATCTGCAATGTCACTTGCTACTGGTGCAGGTTTCTCTAGACCAGACATTTCTTACTTCTCGTGTTTAGGGGTGTCATGGTCCACTTGGGTCTCTCAAATTTACTGGAAAATAATCTTTATTTTATGAGCTTATTGGGAAAGAAAACAAACATCAAACAAGGGCTCGGTCTCCTTTGTATGGACTAGTCTAACGTATTCGTTCAATCAGCACCTAATTCTTGAGGCTTCTAAATCATAAGCTCTGTAATTCACGTAACTCATGCACCTATGGGAAAAATAGTTTTCTAGTTGAGAGCAAGAGTGCTCATTCTTCCCCCTTCTCCCCTAACCACAGTGCAGGTATGCCCTGTATCCCACCAGGAAGCACAAAAACCTCATCAGTCCAGCTGCTGTTGAATCTGCTTCAGAAGATTTTTGAGTTAGCTGACATATTAACACCTTCCAGTTTGGAAGCTGGTCTATACCATTTCTGTAATTTAGTGAATTCTGAAGAAACCACCAGACAATTAATATGCAAGGCTCATGGCTGCAGGAGACAGCAAGCGGCAGTTGATAGCAGCTGCATAATAACCTTTAGACCTTCCTGTCCATCATGCCTTGCCTACATATTGCTTTGGCCTCGACCTAGTGGCACTGCTCCCAGGATACATCAGCTGTGTGTTAGCCAAAACCAGAGCAGGAGTTGTGTGAACAGTCACAGGGGATCACTTTTATTCCCTGACCAGTACTGGGGAGGCCAGATAAACAAAACCACATTTGGGCTGGGCTGCAGATGACTTAGGGAAACTGCCAAGCTCAGCCTGGATTTTCTCCTAGCACACACAGCTGGTTTGAAACTACTGATTGCTTTGGAGTCCCCAGTTTTCCAGTCCCCAAGCCACCCTTCTAAGTTTCCTTTCCCCATGAGATTTGCCAGATTTCCAGACAAAACTTGCTTCCAAGCCTAGCTGTGGACCTCAGTGTGGGCTTGCAGACTTACCTGCAGAGAGGATGAATCCATGTGCTGCTAGCCTCTGGCCAGCTCCAGCGACTGGTGGGAGGTTTGCTTTCTGATACCTCTGCCGCTCTCAGTCACTCTGACTCACTGCTCTTTCAGTACCCTGGGATGAATCCCATCAAGCCTCATAGACTTATATGGAGGCCCCATAGACTTATATGTATCCAGCTGGATCAGCAGATCCCACACAAGTTCGAGGTTGACTGTGCGTTTATCGTTGCCACAGCCATGGTCCTCCAACTCAGTGCTCTGGGGCTCCCAGAGCCCATCATCGGTGTTATAGACAGGCAAAGAAGGCATTAAATGTCTCTGCTTTGTTTACATTCATGTTT
The DNA here is from genome assembly GCF_011077185.1 of Oxyura jamaicensis. Classification (NCBI taxonomy): domain Eukaryota; kingdom Metazoa; phylum Chordata; class Aves; order Anseriformes; family Anatidae; genus Oxyura; species Oxyura jamaicensis. The sequence continues at coordinate 69,679,230 of NC_048894.1, read as the reverse complement.
GTGAAGTGACCATCCTCATCAAGTAAAGGACCAACGTATTCTCTGGTCCTCGGTCCTCCTTTTGCTGTTAACATATTTGAAAAAGCCTTTTATATTGTTATTGTCCTCCACAGTACTGGCCATCTTCAACTCTAACTGAGCTTTGTCCACATTAATTTTCTCCCTACAATTGCAAACAGCATCTCTGTAGTCCTCCCACCTTGCTTGACCTCACTTCCAGCAGCCATATGCTTCCTTTTTCCACCTAAGCTCTAGATCCTTGTTCAGCCAAGCTGACCTATCAGAGCGCTCACTGCATCTCCAGATTTTAGTCAGGCACCAGCCCATGTACAGGGGATGAGTAGTTGAAAACCAAAAGGCTATCCTCCTTTTGTCCTTAGGTTTTAGTAAGCAGCTCTGTTCCAAGAGAGCTGGCCATCAATGCCAAGAACTGTTGACATCACTGGCCTCCTTCACAGTCATCACTGAACTTCTCTTTGCTCCCACATAACCCTCTGTAAACTACCTTAAAATATGTCCACTCTCCCAGTGAACTTTATTCAGTTTAATGACTGTTAGTAAAATACCTTAAAATATTTAGCTGAGAAGAGCACACTTTAGAAGTGGGATGCAGGTAAGGTTTCATTAGGAGCACATCAGCCTCTTTAATGGGCTCTGACATGTTAAAGTAATTTCCATGGGAAACTGGGGATTCTCTTTGCTGGCACAGTGTTGTGCTCTTGAAATCATCAGCTCCTCCAATTCATTTGCAAAGGCAAATAGTCAAACCGAGCCTGTACATTTATGTATTTATTTATATTTAAATAAAGCTAGGGCTTTCTCCCTAGCACCAAAAAGGCACCTTTAACAGCATGGCTCAGAAGGAAATTTTTCAACTTACTCTTACACTTAAGATGCAGCAAACAGTGTCTATAGTTCTATGGCATAGAAAAAGTGACTGATTAAAACACAGAACACATGATCCAAGTGCAATCAGATATGCTTTATTTTAAATTCCTATTACATTGTAGTAATAAAAAGTCCAGAATGGAAAGCAGGTTTATAGGCAAGAGCAAAAAATAGATAATTTTATTAGGTGATGTAGACTCTGGTAGACCTACTTAATTACTTAACAGAGATTGTCACTGTGCATTTACAACATACTGTTCAGTCCCTCATGCCCCAGAGGACTTCTGTAGGAGGCTTTGACATTGCAGAGTATATAAAAGTGGTCCCATAAGCTGCACACAATACAGGTGTAACCATGCTTGAAGCAAAAGCCCCAAAAGGTCTGGTGTTGCTGGATCCAGGGTTACTCACTGAGCATGTGGGGTATGAATCTTTGCTTTGCTCCACATACTTTATCAGAAGAGCAGCCGGCACTTCTCTTCCCCTGGGCTTACTTATTTTTAACAACTGGTCACTGGTTTTGTAGAAAGCAATGTGTGGCAAGAAGGGGAGCAGAAGGCATGTCATCTCTCCTGCTCTCTCGCTAATGAGACCATAAAATGACATGGCCACGCACAGCACAATATAGCCACAGTTTTTAACGAGCACAAGGTTCCTTTTAACTTCTTTGGAAGCTCAGTTATCTCAATCATGCTGTTAGTATGGGATATGATCTTACACACTTTGGCCAGCAGAGAGTCACCACACCTGGGTACGCGACTGTGGCTTGCACATATTTGCCTCATTTGAAAAAATATCCTGAGAATGATTTTGGGAGAGATAAGAACTGACCACACACACTCCTGCTCCCCTAGCACAAGGGGGTTCATGGCTAAGGATAGAATGGCACCCTACATGGGAGACTAATGCAAAACATAGATCCAGGACATCCTCTGGGCCAGAAGGGCCTCAGGAAAGGAGCAAAGCCATAGCAGGTGCCATTGCATCTCACAGAGGAATATGCTCCAAGCAAGGCAGGAAGCTGACCCAGCTTGCAGAGTTTCTGATTCTCAGGATGCATGTTTATTCCTGTAAACTGAGCTTCTGTCCCGAAATCTTCCTGGGGTTTTCCATGTAACAGGTCCTGATTATGCAGTGGTCATGATTCCAGGGATTGGCCATGGTTTAATCTAGGCTCATCCTCAGGTGGTAGTTCCAGTGCAGAATGTTTGTTAGGCTTGCAGGGTTGGAAAGTTGCCCCTCAGTCCCCTTCGCTCCTCTCTCCTTTACCCATGTACAAGCTGGTGGGGCTTGGACTGCTCTGGGGCAGGGGACCCCCTCAACACACACACAGAAAATGGGGTTATGAGGTTTAGGAGAGAAGAAAAGGCAGAAAAAGATGGAGAACAGAACCATATGCAAGAGATGTGACCAGGAAATGCAAGTTTGGTGGGAAAAAATCTGAGCAGGGACATGAAAAACTACATATTTTCAGCAATCAAAGGAAAGGAATAGCAAATTAACAGCACACAGGATGGGCAAAGGGCATGAAACAAAGTGAGTATTGTATGGGTGCAAGCATGCATGAAAGAGCAAGAGAAAAAGCATAGTGAAGCAGCAAGTGGGAACAGGAAGCTGGAAATACTCTAGAGATATCAAACCCTGAGAGATGATTCCAGCAAAGCATTCTGTCCATGAACTGGAAAATTATAACACTGTAGGATAAAGCAGTCCTGTTATCTAGAAATACCTGTTTTTATTGCAGTCTGAATGATCTACCATAAGGTTGTGTAATTCACTCTAAGAATTTATAACACTGGGTTCTTCCTTTTTTCTTTTCACTGAAATATCAGGCCTTAATTAAAACTAAAGTTCAGACTACTTTGGTGAATGAAGCCTTTCAGATTCCCTTGCAGCACTAATGTAAAAGACCATAAATACAAGTGAGCTACAGCAATAATATGGCCTAGAATTGCCTTTGATTACGTGTATCTAATTTTGAATCATTCACCATTCAGATCATTTTTTATTCTCTCTTCCCAGTGTTGTTGGTTACTTTTCCATATCAAATTTTGTGCAACACAAAAGACAACCAAAATAACAAAAAGCAGATTTCTACCTCTGTCTCTATTTTCCTCCTCTAATGTGATATTTTGAAATATAATGAGAGCTAAATGAAAGGATGAAGACAGCACCTTGGTTCATGGTTTCTGAATCTGGATGCTCAGCTCACCATACACATGCCTCAAAGCATCACAATTCAGGCTTGCAATCAGCTTTCGTAACCCTGGCCGTTTTGGGATACATTTTACTTCCCAGATCAAGGTAGAGTTCGCTGGGATTTGCCTGTAGGTAAAAAGGAAAGTAACAATACTGTCATCAGTCAGCCAATGCTCTCAACCTGACCCAGAACTGGAGAAACTGAAGTTGGACAGTATTACACTTTATTATTTTTTTTTTTTTTCAAATATTTCACTCATTCTCATAAATGTCCTATAAATTATTCCCTCCATTTTCCATTCTGCTCAGTGCTTACTCTGTCAAAGCCCTTTCTAGCCTTTCCTCCAGGCTGATTTTAAATTTCCAAAATGAATCAGGGTTCCTCTGCCTCCTGACACTTCCTCTCATGATCACTTTCAGAATGATCTTCTTTATAGACAACATACATTTTCTCTACTTTAAAATTCAATTTTACCTGTATATTACAGACCACAGCCTGCTGGTGATTCCTTAAATGGTTAAATAAGTCCTCACTATGAAGTAGCTAGGGCATCCCCATTGTGCAAGTTTGGCTCAGTGTTGATGAGCCCCTCTGCCATAGTCACCACATCAGGGGATCTCCTAACTAGCTATTTCAGATGATTTCTTCTTGACCATACAAATAGGTCAAAGTGTTCTTGGGAGTTCTGCTGTTAGCAGTTACTCTTTTATATTATGTATGACTACTGATAAATCATAGTATAAATCAACTGTATTCTGTACTGCTCTTGATTTTCAGTTCTCACTACAATTAAGATGCACTGAGAGCCTTGAATATTGGTATCTGTTTTCTCAGAGCTTTTACTACCTTGTGTGCAAGATTTTGAAGGCTGATATTGATTTATTATGTTTGGGGGATGTCAGGATACAGCTGCTCTAAGGGAACCAAAGGAAGAGGTAGTATAGTGGGGAGCTGTTTATAAAAATGAATGTTCTTTTCCTCAACTTTAAGAGGATTATGAATTGAGCCATTGTTTTTATCTCACATGGGTATGGTACTCTGTAAATGGCTAAATAAAGTGAGAGTAAAGTAAGCCTAAACTTTAGTCACAGTTGCAAATCCTCATCTTGTAGGATTTGGCTATTAGATATCATGTCCTATGCCAGGATCAGAACAGAAAGGACTGCCCAGACTTAGCACAAGTTGCCACAAGATAAGGAGACCTATTAACTCTAAATGAGCAAACCTGGGGTCCTCCCACCTGTATATTTGTTTCAGTGCATGTCTGTCCCTGCTAAAATGAGAGGCATTCTAACTCCTCAGAGGTTAGCATGGGTATTTCCACATGGCACTACATGGCATTTTGCATATACAGTCATAGGTACCCTGGGGCATGTACCCAGTTTTAGAAAAGAAAAAGCAGAGGAAGCTCACATTTTTAGCATGAGCATGTGCAGACTGCTTCCAACAAGTGCCTCCCCTCTTTTTATCTCTGTTCTTAATGAGATATATTCTGTTCCCCTCAGCTAGCCTGCTTTATCAGATGCCCACTAAAATGATAGCATGATAAAGCAATGACTTCAATTGCTGCACAAGGTTAAATACCATTTTTAATTTAGAATTTACGGGAATGATTTGCAAGGGATGATCTGTGCAGAAAGTGATGAAGGTATTATACAGTTTTCCCATGCACTTCAGTCTACCTTCCTGAGCACCTGGGGGCCAGATTCTCTAAGGCTGAAGGTTTCTAGACCACATCTTCTCAGTGCCCCTGTGGGAGCAGTGCTATTGCCTCTGACTTACTGTGCTATTATCTCTGCAGATATATATATATATACATATATATATATGTATCTGCAGGAAGACAACAGCTGTGCTAGGAAACAAATCCTACCTTTCCCATTTCTCTACTGTCCTACTTATAAAACAACTTGCTTCTCTCTACACATACTAATACTAGCTGAGTTCTGATATGTAGAAACACTCAAAGTGACTTACAATCTATTGTGAATGCTTGCTTGGCTAAAATCCTTTTAATGATATCCATCACTGCCTGGTTAATTCTCATCTGTCATGTAAAGACTATGCCCCATGTAGAGACTGCTGCTGCCACAGGCTTTTCTGTAAGTTGTGTTCTTCATCTGTCTCCAGCTGATAGCTAAATATCACTATATATACAGTCCTTGTAAATAGTCAAGGCAGAAGCCCCCAATCCACTTAATTCCCAGAATAAAGTTGTATCAGCTGGATCACACATCCTTATTTTGCGTAGTCATCCATATGATATAGAAGAGCTACTTTAAAAATACAGTGAAGTCAAGAGTCTCATACCCACAAACAATTGCAAAAGGTACATCCCATATATGACAGTCCCTGACAGATGCAGAAGTAGAAGGGAAAAGCCTAGAATAGGTTTAATTCTCTTTGCAAGTGTAGCAAAGCCACCCTAATCTGATTTTCCTGGGAGAGAATTCGGTGATGAATGGTTCTGTGTAATATGCTGAGCCATCACACACCGGAGCCATTTATCACTCTGAATGCATGGAGGCAAATGTGATTATTATTTAAATAAACTACAACTGCCCCCTGTTCTGTCCTCTGTGTGTATAACCTGCAGCCTTCATTCATCTCAGAGAAGTTAAATCACAGATTTTAAAATGACTTAGCTGATCCATTTCCATTTTAAATGATGCCAAGGGCACTACTGCAAAGGGGAAAACATGGTGACTTGAGGGAAAATGACGTCTGTTCCATGAGTCATGTTTCTCCCTAACTCCTGTGCCTTTGATACACCTGACAGTTCCTGCATCCTTGAAGGTGAGAACCGCCCACTGCATCTTTTGAAACAAGAAGGATGCAGAACAAGAGGGGAGGCTGGCACATCTGGGCAACAATGAGGACTACTGCTGCAACTTGTGTAACTCAGGTGGACCGTGCTGAGTCATGTTCAGCAGCATCTGTGACATACCACGTGCACAAAGCAAGCGCAGTATGATGTCCTTCCACAGTCATTTTTCTGTCCAGCTCCACTCTGGAGGCTGGTTTTGATCTCTTTATTCCTGGCCCAGGTGCCATCAGGCTCAGACCTCCCCTACTGGCTGCAGATAATACTGACAAATTATGCAGCTGCTGAAGCACAGGCAATTTTTCAAACTCCTTTTGCACACACCTGGGGACCATCAGCCCAGGTAATGATAGATAGCATCACTTCGGCTGTCATAGAATAAACAATGGCTACAAAATTTTCCAACGATCCCAGTTATACATCCTGGAACTGGCTAATGCCAAGCTTATAACACTGAACTTAAATGGAAAGAGGGTACAGAGAACTACTTGTTCATCATAGGAGTACCCCTTTGTCAGCATGAAGTGCAACTGTGTATAATGAAGGCAGCTGAAAGACGTTCCTTTTCCTCAGGCTTGGGGAAAAGTGTTTGCAGAGCTGCTACAGCTATCCCAGCAAACTCCTCTCTATCCAACACACATTTTGTGTCTTGACATAAGCTTGAAAAGATCATCTGAGGTACCTGAACATCTTTTATAATCATGATTAACACGAGTGAAGAAAAGCCCTATTTGAAAAGTAGCACTGGACTTGATTTACACATACTGAGTGAGTGGTAGTAAACGCTTCATGTGTAGGATAAATCTGTCTTTCTTTCTGTGTTAGCAGCTCATAGGTGCTATTGTCAAGCACTAAAAATTATGTAATACAGTGAAAAAGTAAACTCTGTCTGCATTAGCAGCTACCCACAACCACGACACTGCTCTCCAAAACTGGTACTGAACAGATGAAATGTTATCACTGCCCTCCATTGCACAAGGGAGAACTTGACCCCTTCTGACTGTTGAGACCTATGGCTCCCCTTTGTATTGAATTTTAAAGTAAGGAGAGTGTCTGCATTACTCAGCACTGCATTAGTTAAGTGTCTCTTGTAACCTGTCTCCTATGAGCAAGAAGGTGATGAACTCCCAGCCAGTTGTGCTTGCTTCCCTACCTGAACTCCTTTTTAATTGTCTTCAGCACTCCGGGTCCCTCAAGGCGAAGAGTGACATCCTCCAGGGTTTGTTTCAGTGGATTGGTGAACTCCACAATCACAGACATTTCTTTATCAGCTACCATCTCACCTTGAGTCTGCACAAAAAGGGAAGGATAAAGCTCCACAAGCTGATAATAATAAAATGCCCCATGGTGAAATAAGTAGGGTTAAATACACAGTACCTGCAAGGAAAAAAAGGAGGGGGAATGAAGCATGTAGCAAAACACCATGAGGCAGAGAAAGTCTAGTTAGAAGAAAATTGGATGGGCCCATAGGCTCTACCACTACAGATGTTCCTACCCATTGCAATTTCCCTGCAAGGCACGTGACAGGTCAAGGGGCAAGCTCTTGTTTCCAGAGGAAAAACACAAATCTGCTTGCAGAGTCCTGGAGCTGAGGGTTCAACTGAGGGAGAGGCTGGCTGAGCAGGGCCTCTCTCCCTTATTCTTACCCCTCCCCAGGCCCTTTGCCAGCCCTAAAGTGCATGGCTCAGGCAGGGGTTTTCATCTTATGGCTGGCAGATCCCAGCTGCTCCACGAAAGACTTTAAAGGGCCTTGAGAAAGGTAGCTAAGGTAAAGAAGTATCTTTGCAATCAAATTAAAGCACTATCCTGGGTTCTGCAGCTCTCCTGCAAATATTTACAGAGTCTCACAGTTGCAAAAAGTTGGAAAGGCTCTGGTCCAAGGGATCGCTCCATGACAAAAAACAATATATTGACCGGAGCAACAGATGAGACACTCACAACTAAGCTCTCAGTAACTTTTAGCCATGTGAATTTCAAACAGAACTGGTATATTCAGAAGTTCTAGCCCTTTAGGGGCCTTATATCCTCCTGATTTCAATTGCCCATTTAGATATGTGAAGATCACTGATACATGGGATGGATTCAAAATCATCCTGAATTCCCACATATGCAACTGAGAGCATGACCTGTATTTGCCGAGCTTATTTTTGTAACCTAATGTCAAGCTAAGCTATAATAAGGTGTAATTTCCTCAACTGCTAACTCTGACAATCTCTTCAGACCACCAGAGAAAGATCAAAGCTGTATCTGAAGACATGAGAGGAAATACGCTTTTCATTCTTCTCCCTTGCTTTCACATTAAGAACTCCAATCTGACAAACATGCCCAATGAAGAAATCTGACAAGAAACCTAGGAAGATAGTTTCCTCAGATTTCTTTAAAAAGCAGTAAAGCAAAGTTTCCTATACAAATACATAAGTATACATACATGCACACACAAGCATGCTTAAAAAAATCCATCTATTAAAATTTCAGATTATATTTACACAGCATAAGCAGAGAAGAAACAGTTTTACTAGAAGACATGGTTATTGCATATACTAAGCATTCTTTCTTCATAAAAGCAGGGAGGATAAACTGTTCTGAAGCTGAAACTGGGGATCCTGTATAAGATGTTCTGTTTACATAATTAATTGAAAGAACTCTCTACTTTTAACATTTGGTTATTGAAGATGGGTATTGAAGATAGCCTTTATCTATCTTGTTTACCTCCTTCCTGGAATGCTCAGTTAAATGAAAACTTGTATTGAAAATACCAATAACCTGATCAGATCATTTCTGCAGACCAAGAAACAGCATTTTTTTTTTTCAAACTTCACTGTAGTTTTGACCTACATTCTTTAAAAAGCTTTTTTTCTGCTGAAGGCTGCTGTTTCATATTACTATATATCTTATTATATGGAAACATGAACACTGGTTCAAATAAAGATATGGGAGACAAAAGCTGTACAAGCTTAGATTCTGTTCAAGGTCTTGAGTTTTAGGGAGCTGCATTCATGTTTATATAAAGTTTCTCAAACAGGTGTTCTGATATTATTTTTTGTTAGTATCAGGAAAAACCCTGATCCAAATGACACCATTCAAAGCAGATGAAGGCTCAGCACTTTTGAAAATGAGGCATTTTATTTGGATGCCCAGTTACAAACTGAGAACTCAGCCTGACTTTTTGCAGTCTTTGCCATACAACACAGGGTCCTTGTCCTATCAGAATTACCACACTTCTATAATTTCAGAGGTACCATGCCACTAACTGCAGAAATACTTGAAATTCCACTGACAGTGCATTTACAGAGTAGCAGAAAGGAATATCCTGAAAGTATCATCCCATACATATGTTATGCATCCAAGTTTGGAGGAAACTTCCACAAAACCTTCACAAGCCTTAGCAGTACTGTCCTTCATTTTTTTCAGCAAGAGGTCTTTGTGCTGCATTGCTTTAAATAGAACAGACTTTTGAAGTTGTCAAAGACTTGAGTGACTTGACTGAGTAATCTCTCTTTCACGCTTTGAGTTCCTCCAGCTGTCTCAGATCTTTTCCCTTCCTTCCTTCACTGAGGTTACTTTAGCTATCTATTATAGGTGACACTGTCAGCCTTGGTCTTTAATGTAGGCTACTCAGGCTAACATATATATACGCCCTCATACACTCCAGCTGGTAACTGAAAGTCTAACGTGCACACACACGGAAGCCAACCAACAGCCCATGCACAGCATGGTGGCCAGTCCCCTCCACCACAGCCATGAGATACCTTGATCTGCAGGGAAGGAATTTCCAGGACCGTTGCCTTCTGGGCGGCCAGGATCTTCCCTGTTTCATTGATCCGTGCTGTCACAAAGAAATGAAAGGAGGCTTGGTCCAGCAGGTCACTGAGGTACTCGCTTGATGTGATGATAACATCGAAAGCACTAGCTAGAGGAGAAAAAGAAAAGAAAAAATGCATCTGAAGCAATCTAATGGCTAATTGCTCCTCCTCTCATGGCAGTTACATGAGTATCTCAGAGAAAGGTTGTCCAGCACCAAAGAAGGACTTTTCTTCTCTTGCCCAAACTACCTTCATTTCTTTACCTCACCATTCCCTCTCTTGTTTTGTTCTCTTTGCAATTAGGCTGCTCCCCGAGGCAGTGGCTGGGTTGTGTACAGCCTCTGCCCATTGCCTGCCACCGCAGGCCCAGGCCACTTTGGAAGGTTCCCAGGCACTACCATAAAATAAGTGAGAAGCAACACTGGCAATAATTAGCTGCTGGACACAAAGGTCTAAACCAGTTTTTGAGTGCTGCCCTTGTACATTTTTGTTTTTTCATTTTATTCCTGTACTTTCTCTGTCTCTCTTCCCTGCAGAGAGGTGCCACCAGGAATATCACCAGAGCAGCCATTTAGGGATGTGTGGACTACCTGGGAGACTACCTAGCTCTCCAGGATGTCTGGACCTTTGTCCTACACTGGGCTTGCCTGCAACATTTAGCAGGCAGGGCCTTCTGTCACCAGCACGCCCTCCAGAGAGCTCTCATGTGCTCCCTGACAATAATTATTGGAAGGAACAAGTCCCCCTGGGCTAGATGGTTGAGATGCAGGGAATCATTAATTTTAACCATATTGAACTGCAATTCCCAGGCCAAGAATGGTGTGAGAATGTGATGCAAAGAAGCAGATCTGCTAACTAAGTGACCAGGCAGAATATATAGATCTGGAGCTCTTGCCTCTATAAACAATCATTATAACCCTAGTAAACATATCAAGATCTCTCATCTATTAACTATGATTATTACTGTTATCTGTTATTTGTATTGTATTTGTGACATACACTGTACACACTGAGATAATTGAACTCAGTTGGGTAAATCACATTCACCCCTTTTCACTCTTGATCCACTCACATTAAAAACAGTTCCTTGATTTGGTTTCAAAGCTATTCCCTAGGTAACTACCTGACCTGGATTTACCAGGCCAGCCTTAAATTTGCTTGATGTACTCCCTCTCCCTCCCTATCACTCTGTATCTCTTTTAAAAGAATTTCCCATAATGCCACAAATCATAAATTATAAATGAGGCAAGGTATTTTTCATCCGTGTAAATAAATAAATAACTTAGTTACAATCTAAGTGGAATTTACCTTACAGTGGAAGGAAAGAAATTTTTCTGTTTAAATTTAATCATTGCAGGGAAAAAAAAAAAAAAAATAGATTTCAATTTCTCTAGCACTCGCTGTGTTGGTAAGTTGCCAGTACCACTCATTGCACCTGGGAAAGCCAGGGGAGACACAACACCAAGCTGCCTTACAGCCTCTCAAAAACCAGAGAAAACTAAATATAACTGAATAGATATGAGAGCACCTTTGAAGGCACTGGAAAGTTTAAGCTATTCAAATCCTCAAAGATATTTTCAACCCACACAGTTTCTTTAATCATTATTCTGAAAATTGTGCATTCACTTCCTGTTTGAAAACTTAGTTTGCTTCATTCTTTCAGTAGCACAGTCTGGAAGAATGCCTTTGACACTTCTTTATTATATTGTAATAGTTTGATACCTCCAGATTCATTTACCCTTAGTGCCATGAATGAAGCCTACAAATTCTGCTTGAGTGCCTCAGGAGGTATCCTACCACAACACCTCTGACAGACTGTTCTCACACAGCTGCAAATGATCACGCTGCCTCCCTTCACACTGCCCATCTACTCTGACATGATTCCTGCCTGCATGCTCCTTTCCAAGGCAAATGCAAAAGAATACATGTTCGAGTTTTATGTACCACCTTCAGAGACAACTTGTGAGGGATTTTTCTGTCCTGTTGCTGGACAAAGTGCTGTGCAAGTTGATGACTGTAGTTCAGCTATGTGTTAATTTTCACTTTGAAAGATGGTGGAAAGACGGTTTAATACCTTAAAACGTCACATTGGCCAGAGACAGTGATGGGGACACACTTCTCTATACATACAAAATAAAAATAAAAACAAAAGTAATGTCCTAGTCTCTCAGGTGCATCTCTCTGGTCTGTGTTCACTCACTATCGGTCAATTTAGAGTATACAGCACAGATTCAATAAGCTTTTCAGAAACCATTTACTTAGAAAAAATTAATTATGAGATTCAGTGATGCTTAAAATATCACCTATTCATTTCACTTCTTGCACAGAGGAGACAGATGAACCTCAACACACTACAGAAGTTGTATTTTAGGTGATAATAGCTTACAGAGACCTTTAGTGCAAGAGCACTTTAGTGTAAGTCCCAGAACCAAGCACAAAGCAGACACAGAAGGTGTAGTAGGTATTTATACATCTTCTACAGTATGGCTGAATTCTCCCCACATATAAATGGTACAGATTTTAGACTAAGCAGTTAAAATTGATCTTTTTACTGTGTTTAATCATGTCTCCAAAAGTTTTGCAGTATTTCAAAACAAATATTTAATAACTGATGCATGTCAATATCAAACCCCACACTGTTTTCATAAGTTGTGGTGGAACTACTCAATGCAACATAAAGACAGCCCATTTCCAAACTACTTGCAAGTGAGTTGGAGGAGTTATAAAGAACTTGACAGCAAGCAGCAGTCAGAGCTTTGAGGTAGACTGGAGGTGGAGTTTTTATTAACCTTCACCTGCAGATCCCTATAAGTGGAGACCTAGCTTATGAAGATTAATCAACTCCAAATCAAAACGTGCAATTTTAGAAAACACTTAAAGTGAGGGAGAAAGCAGAGGGGAAAAGTGGGGAACCATGATTCCTCAGAGGCTTCTCACTGAGATGAAACTGGGCCTCTCTGAGGTGAGAGGACTCACAGAGCCTCCTGAGCTTGGACAGTTAGACAGGACAGGTGAGGAACCTCAGAGGTCAGCAAGAGATGATGTGATCCAGCACCAAATCCAGACCAGGTGGACTACCCTATGGGCTCCTGATGTTCTGCTACTCCTGCTGTGCTCAGCAGAGATTGCTTTTGCCCAGCAGCAGCATCAAGAAGGCAAAATAATTGCTCTTGACTTTTTCAGTAGGGAACTCAAATGGAGGATTCTAAGCCTCTCAGTTAGCTTGCTTAAGGGCATGCTTTTATTAATTTTGCTGAGCTGGAGGCACTGACCCAATAGCACAGGCCTGTCAGAGGAACAAGTGATAGTCAATCACTTGCTGCTGGAGAAGTCAGGGCTCTGACACCAGCCTGCTCCATAGTTCTGGAGAACAGCAGATCCTCAGCACTTACTGTTTTCCAAATGGGGCTGCCATCACTGCCATGAAATAGGTTGGTTACATCCAAAATAAAAAAGCAGAACATCCCTCTTCCCTACTTTAAGCAGTGCAAACTCCTGCCCTAAGCCATGTGAGCCAGGCTGCCAGGAACTGTTTTTACCATGAGAAGAAGGAGGCAAGATCTCCCTTCCACATTCCAGAGGGCACTGGGAAAAGCAAATGCTGCATATGGCAAGAACTCACCTAACTTCAGGTTGCATGTGCAGCTGACAAATACCCCTGATATGATGTATAGTGGCACAATCTAGTTACAGATACACATTTTAAATTGCTGTAAATATACAAATCCTGAATAACCCTGTCCTCCAGAGCCACATGGACACTTGGAAAAACTTAGACATGCAGCTCAGTATAGGAGAGCATTATGCAAGGAGCAACAGCCTGAAGAAAACAGCCTCACCTCTAAATGACCCTGCTATCAGGGCCAGAGCTGGAAGCAGGGCTTCCTGATACCCAATAATGTATCCTACCCCTAGCTACTAGAATTGGTTCTATCCATGGATAGAGAGGCACTGGTGACAGTGACATAGATGAATAAAACTAGCAGATTTGAAAACAACTATGTGTGTCTTACACATAAGGGGTTCCAGTTTCACACTGAAAGAATGCTTCTTGAATTCATTCTTTGTGACTCCTGTATAAAACACTATGTTGCCTGAAAGGTATGTAGTAGCAGTGTAGAAGTTGCGGCTCTTGTTCCTGAACGTTATAGTGACTTTAAAGTCACTGCCAAGGACTGCCTTTTGCACTTGGAAGTCCATCTCAACATCCTTCTGTGGCTGATACATGGCATCTTGGGTACTTTGCTTTTTAACACCATACATAACAGCGGTCTCCAGAGCCAGTCTTTCCTCCTCTGAGCCTAGAAACAAAAGAAAACCAAATTAAGAAGAGAAGCTGGAGTAGTGCATTAGTCCACTCACAAGGATTCATTTCCCACACCTTTTGATGGTTGAAATGAATGGATGAGGACAGTGAATGTTCTTGTGGTAAAGTTAGTACTAGGAGAACTTCACAACTTCCAAGTGAGATGGGTCTTGAAGATTCAAGCTATATCCAAGGAACTGCTTAACTGACAATAATGGAACTAGACAGATTTACTCCATGCAAACATCTGACCTTTTCTGTCTCAAGCCTGAGTAAGAAATGTATAAACAGCTGTACAGAAAGCCTTGAATTGTTTTGTATGCTTCAAGTTACTTCATGATTGCCCTTTGTTTTCACTACAGCTTACTCAGTCTGAAGCATTTCTGACTAGCAAACAAAGTTTGTGCTCTTATCAATGCATCTGCAGTGTTGCTAGGGTGGAGCTAGAAAAAAAAAAAAAAAGAGTTCCAGAGGGCAAGTCAGCAGCTTTCCATGCAGCAACCTCAGTGTCAGGGGTCTGTAAATTTACAGTTACATCTAATTGAGGTAAATCTCTGTTGTTATGGTCCCACCCCATTTCAAGTTACCTTCTTGGAACTTGTACTCCTCAGTAATCTCTACCATTTCATCACTCCCGACTCCTTTGGTCACAATCAACTTCCCAATATGGGTCGTGTCAATTTTTTCTATAATTTGGGCTCCACTTTTTTCCCTTCTTGAGTAAACAACATCACTATTCACCTACAAAATTAAACCAAAAAGGATTGAGATGCATGGAAGTATAGAAAGCAAAACCACCAAAACCATTAAATATCAACCTGAAGTCCCACTAATTATTCACACTTAAATCCCATGTTTAAAATCAGACATATGCTATGATAATGACTAGATGCATTTTAGTATTTACAACTCCAGAACAATAGCCTGTGTAGACCTGAGTAGGCTGCAGAGATACCATTTGGACTTGGGAATCATGATTACATATTCCTTGCATCAAAAAGCTTTATGCCAGCGGGGAACAGTTCATAGATAAAATATCCTTTTCATAGATAAAATATCCTTATTCTCTTCTGTCCAAAACTATATACAATTCAGTTAGAGAGAGACTTACTCTACATCTGTTGCAGTTCTGGGCACACCAGCTCTGGTGGTGCAAGAGGTTAAAACACCAGGCCAGGCTCTCTCACTGCTCATGGAAATACACCCTTCTCAGATCTACCAAATTGCCCATGTGACCACTCCCTGACACACTGCAGCCAAAAGGAATGTGGTGAACAAGGACCTCTTTAAACTCACCACATTTTGACTGAAATAAGCAAGGAAGCCTTAACATAACCAGGTTTTCTGGCAAGCCTGAGAAGGAGGTCACAACTCCCAAGGGATGAAGATGAGTAGCTGTACTGGGTCTGGCTGGGATGTTAACTTTCCCTGCAGCAGCCCATACAGTGCTGCACTCTGCACTTGTAGCTAGAACAGCAGTGGTATCACACCAGTGTTGTGTCTGCTGCTGAGAAGTGCTGGCACAGCATCAGGACTCTCTCTGACCCTCCTAGGGGGTGGGCAAAAAGTGAGAAAGAAACATCAGCAGGGCAGCTGACCTAAACCAACCAAAGGGATATTCCATACCATATGATGTCACACTCAGCAATAAAAGGTGGAAAAAGGAAGAAGAGGGGAGGGGTGGGCTCTCGTTGCAAAAACGTCTGTCCTCCTCCCGAACACCGGCTACGTGTGTTGAGGCCCTGCTTCAAGGACGTGGTCAAGCATCGCTCATTTGTGGGAAGTAGAGAGTAATTTCTTTCCTCTGCACTTCCACATAACCTTTACTTGTTTTGTTTTGTTATTCCCTTTCCCCCTTCCTCTTCCCCTTTCCCTTTTTTTTCCCTTTAGTTGAATTGTTTAATTAATAATAATATTTCCTTAATTATATATATATATATTTTTTTTTTCCCCTCTTTAATTAAATCATCCTTATCTCAACCCGTGAGTTGTTCTTTCCTTTACTTCTTCCCCTCCTTATCTGAGGAGGGGGAGCGAGAGAGCGGTTGTGGTGTTCAACTGCCTAGCACGGTAAAACCACCACAGTAGCTAGAGCTAGTGACTCATTTCCCAGCATATTTGGAATCTTGTAAGGATAGTAGACCACAGCCTGAAATTTGATTGGAACAGCTTTTTCTGCTTACTACATTGGTGAGCAGAGATTAGAGAGATCTCTGTCATTCATTAGAGCCATATCACACCTACTGGCCTGCATGTAAAAATATAACTATGAGATTTGTTTTAAACATGGTGCATATATCTAATAACTTCTCAATCCACAAATTGCAGTGCAGCCCTATCTTCTGTCTCACCTATGGTCCCACTGATACCCCTCAATGAACTAAAAATTTTCAAGTATGTACCTCAGCAAAGACAAAAGGAGCATCAAATTGGAAGCAAACATGACCATGTTTAATGGCTTGAACTGAAGCTGGGCCACACCTGTACATACCTGTGGGGGGAAGAAAGATAAAGTGAAAGTTACTTTTATAATTAAAAAAAAAAGTCAAATATCTTTGTCAAGTTTTCTTTCTCAAAGAAAAAGAATCCTTGGGTTTTGGTGAACCCTTTCAATAGTTTACTGGAATTCCTGACCAAGAAGTGAAAAGCTTCATTTCTGTTGCCAGCCCTCTAAACAACACAGACTTAAGTATGAAACTATATAATGACTTGGTACCTTAGTGACATTGTGAAGCCCACTGTAAGTTTCAAGTACTTGAAATGAAGTTAAAGCTGGTTTTGGTTATAGCAAAATAACCAAAATAAAATTTGGGGAGAGCACAGCCTGCCTTAGCACAGCCTGCTAAGGCAGTTTAACATGGGATGCAGAAACTGTCTGATAGATAATGAAAGAGAACTCATTTGATCAGGCTCCTGTATAAGTTCTCTAAAAATTTGAAAGCCATCTTTCAGCAATGGAACTACATCTCTTCTGTACAAAGCAGGACCCTTCTCATGCAAGATTTAATGCGTGTGTGTCACAAGCAGTGTTATAATAAGGACAGATCTATTTTAGAGCTCAAAACAGTGCAGAAGAAAACACTGAGTGAACCTGAGTGTGGTTATCTGGTTAAAAGTTTGTCACTGGCCACATGCTGGCACTGGGTAAGCTATTGTCACCTCATCATTTGCCACAAAGAACCCAAGTGTTGGAAAGAGTGCTAAGGAGGACTTCAAGCAATATTACCATCGCTGGTTTCTTGCGGTGTCCCATCAACAGCCTGCCAGCCTCCAAAACCAACAGGAAGATCAGGTCTGGTCATCCAAGCTTCATTCCAGCAATGATAGTTCCTTAGAAGAGATGAGACCAGCATATTAAATTCTTTGAAAGAAGCATAAACACCAAAATAAACCTGTGTCTTTATGATCTGCCATTGCTTCAATAGCAACATGTGCCAATCCAGATATGAAAAAGTCTGTTATTTTAAATGAATATATTTTTAAGTCTAACAGTTTGAGATCTCTCAGTTAAAATATGAAGCCCCAAATCCTTCATTATAGATCCTTGACTGCGAGTTGAAGAAGACTTTTTATTCTTCTATTGTGTGCTGAATGCCATGTATCTCTGAGAAAAGATTCCAGTACTTAGAGATTGTTGGGGTATATGAAGAATTACACACATTACAATCTCTTTCCAGCCAGATGTCCCTAAAAATGGAGCTGCAAGATAGCTATAATCTTTTCGGTCAGTGGAGGCCACCTCCACTTCAACCTGCTCTCCATATCACGCTTTGAATCTTCTTCAGGCCATTGAAGCTTGGTCTGCTTTATAACTAGTAAGACTGAAACTTTGGTACCTTCACTGAAGAGATTTCAGGATCAACTCAACAGTATAGTGTGTAACTTTGTTTTCATGGTTGATAACAAACATGCTCAACTGGTTTCTGTGTTGTTTGAGAAAAAGACCTCACACAGGCTTTATAAGACTATACTCACTGTGGATTTCTTATAAGGCCTTCCCAGACTTTCACACCAATGAAAGAGGGCACCCCTAGAATGCACAGCTTTCCATATCACCCACCTATTACCATCGTGGACCAGGTGTTTAAAAAGCCTTTAGAGACCACGACAGTACTGCTGGATGGTGAATTTATCAGAGTGATTAAACTATGCACTCAGCCTATAAATGCCCTCATTTGATAGGATGCTCAGCAAAAGAAAACAAACAAAAACAAACAAACAAACAAAAAACACACTACAGCATCATCCCAGTCTGCCCAGAATATTTCGAAGATAAATGGACAAGACAAATCTTGTCACTCTCTTCCTGCAATGTTACCCATGCTCAATGGAGAGCACAAGCAAAGAAGAAATGCAATGTACAAAGAGGGTCTTGCAGTAAAGCCAGCAAAGTGTTTTAATTTCATTACTGCAGAAAAAAAATAAAAATAATAATAAAAAAAGAGAAGAGTATGAAGAAGTAGAGAAAGGGGAAATTTTGCTTGCAAATTATACACATCCTACAGCAGATATGAATAAAATTACATCTGTGTAGCTGCTGATACATCCCCTAGTACATGCAATGATATTAGCAACAGAAATGGGGATTGTTAATCTCTGACCATTTCATTAATAATAGGTGAAAATCAGTCACAAAGCAGAGTGGGAAGGATCTGAAGCTTGTCTAACAAGACTTTTCAAAGTGGAAATGAAAGCTTGGATCAGGGTAAAACTTGTCAGTTAGGAGAGTTAATGAAGCACCACTACAGAAAAAGGAATTATTCAAGGAAAATGACGCACACTCAGAGAATTTTTGATGCTGCTGAGAGTAGTCAATGCTGAATCATGCTCACAGAGCTTAGCTGAGGGCTACCAGAGGATGGGGATGCACTTTATGGTAGGTGGGTTTTTGAAAGCTGTTATGCCAGCATGTGAGAGAGACAACTCCTGCCCTAAAGCACTCACTGGTTCACTTTGAATCAAACTTAGATGTGTCATTGGCTTTATGTTCTGCAAAAGAATAACCTGAAGAGCAGGCAGGAGGGAAAGATGATAAAATCAAGGTGGGGGGTAGGGGAGGTGTGGGGAATAACACTGTGGAAAAAAAAAGCAACTCTTCTTCAATTCTGTAATTAGATAATGCAGTATCTTATCTTTCTATATTCTCCCTAGGGGATAGTGCCTTTCTCACTGGTTTCTATTGTTGTAGTGTTGAGTACAACAGGACAGCAATCCTTCTAGGTCTGCTGCCATGCAAATAGCAAATACACATCAGGATATTGAATGTGAATGGACAGAAATGCATTGCTTGTAAAGCACCAACATTACAGAAAGGAGGATGAAGAGAATATGTCCTTCTCCAAAATGTAGCAGAAAATTCACTTTGGCAGAAATGAGCACAGCTGAGGATCTGGCTCTGAAGCCATAATTTGTTAAACTGAACCTGTAGTTCTTGTATTCTACAGCAATCCTGAGACATTAAAGAAAGCAAGAATGGCTATACAGATCAATGTAGTGACCATTAAATATTTACAGAGATAATTACGAATAGACTAAACAAAGCAATGGGGAAATTAATAAAAGATGACCGAGTGGGTTTTATGCCTGGAAGACAATTTAAGAAGGGTACTTGGTATTGCTTATGAGGCAGCCACATGCTGGAAACAGTTGCTGCCCTTTCATCAGCTAATAAGCTTGGGCATTGGGATTGAGATAGACATTGAGAGAAAAGTGTGTTGGAAATGAATGGGAAAGCAGAGGTCTCAGAAAGGCTCTCTCTACAGCACATGGATGAATACACATGGGGCTGGGTGACTTCATGCAAGTTTCTGCTGAGGTACTGATGTTGGTCTGCTTGAACTCCACAGTAGGAGTGAGTCTTGATTTCCATCCAAGAGAAATATTCTTTAAGTGTCTTTCTATCATCATTAAGAAGACAAGGAGAACAAAGTAAGGGGACAGAGGCAGTACTGATGGGCCCAAATCCGGCCAACTTTATAAAAATAACTTTTTGCAAAGTCTGTGTAATTCTGTATTTGGGTTTTGTTGTTGTCACTGTTTCCTATCCTGAGGGAAAAAATGCTCTTTAATAAAAATAAATAAATGTCAGATAGCATTCAGAGGGAGCCCCACACTCAGAGATGGATTGGACTGAAAATTCTGGCTCCAAATGCTCCTGAAGTCTGAGGGTATTTAAAACCTGAAGACAGATCAGGTTCAGCAGTACAAGGCAATAGAAATGA
Source organism: Oxyura jamaicensis (assembly GCF_011077185.1). NCBI lineage: Eukaryota > Metazoa > Chordata > Aves > Anseriformes > Anatidae > Oxyura > Oxyura jamaicensis. The sequence continues at coordinate 69,658,988 of NC_048894.1, read as the reverse complement.
TATATTAATAAAGAAAAGGAGCTTTGTTTCCAGTTTGCAAGAGATTATAAATAAAAGTGAGAACTCCATTAAAAAAATCATTATGAATCCTTTGACCTTGTCCTCTTAAAAATAATAATAAAAAAAAAAAGTGAAAGAGACATTAAAAATAAAATCAAGGTTAAGACATGAGCCGTACAAGAGTCTGCATGTGGACAACTATGGAGTGTTACAGAGTAATGAAGAGAAAGGACACAGAGGAGAAATTAAAAGAGATATGTAATATATTAAATTATGCCCAAAGGGTTATGTGCACCATGTACTAATAAATGCATCATGAGGATAAAAAAGGAATGAACAAGGCAGTTCAAAAAGTAATCACAGAAAAAAAAAAAAAAAAAAAGCAAATGGAGGATGGGAGGACAAAATGTTGGTGTGAAGTTGCATGTGGATTTCAGTGGAACAAGGATGACTTTTGATGATCTGTCCCTGCCCCAGAAGAATGGAAAAATATAGGACTGAATTCAGAAGCCTTGGAAAAGAGCTAGGAAAAGGAGAGGTAGGGAAGTATAAGGAAGTGTCAGAAGTGGGTCAGAGTTGTTTCATTAATCAGGTTAGGAGAAGGGGAGAAGAAGAGGAGGTAAAATAGTGAAAGTCTGAAGCATGGCAGTGATCCATTACTGGGTGTATACAGACTGAATGGTGAGGCATCCAGTCATTGGATCTTGCTTCACAACATTTTTAGGCAGAGGTGATTTTAGATGATTAACCGTTCCTTTACAGCTCTGTGAGCCATAGGAGGACTAGCCCCATGAGAAATACTGAGGTCCTGCTGCCACACAGATGGAGCTTAGCAGGCTGGGAACCCCTAAGGATCCTGAGAGGAATAAACAAGTCAGACAGCAGGACCACAGCCCTGGACTTCAAGAGAGCAGGTTTTGGCCTGTTTAGGGCCCTGCTTGGAAGAATACCATGGGAGGCAGTCCTGAATAGAAGAAGGGTCCAGGAGAGCTCATTGGTTTTCAAAGATCACCTCTTCCAGGCTTAAGAATGGTCCACCCCCATGTGCAGCAAATCAGCCAAAAGTGGCATGAGTCCTGGGAGGTGGTCCAAAATAAACATAAAAAGAGAGTTCATGAGTAGAATGAGGGACAAGTTACCCAAAAGTCATGTAGAAACACTATCTGAGCATGCAGAGACAAGTTTAGGAATGACAAAGCACAAATCAGAGTATGTCAAATCAAACAGATGTGAAGGACAAGAAAGGCAAGTATATTGGTAACAAAAGGAAGACTACATAAAATGTGGGTCCACTGTTGAATGAGGTAGCAGACCTGGTGACAGTGGACTAAGAAAAGTCAAAGTACTCAATGCATTTTTTGTCTTAGTTACTGCTAAGATTTGCCTTTAGGAATAACAGGCATCTGAGCCCACTGTGTAAGGTCTGGTGCAATGATACTCTACCACCTGTTGAGGAGGATCACAGAATGGTTAAGGTTGGAAGGACCTCTGGAGATCAACAAGTCCACCTCCCTTCCCCACCCACTCAAGCAGGGTCACCTAAAGCATATTGCACAGGATCTTGAATATTCAAGATTCAGGCAGGTCTTGAATATCTCCAGAGAAGTAAACTCCACAGTCTCTCTGGGCAATCTGTTCCACTGCTACATCACCCTCACTATAAAAAGTAAAGAATCAAGTTAGGGAATATTCAAACAAATTCTGTGGATACACACAAGTCCAATTGACCTGATGCGATGAACCCACAAGTTCTGAGGGAGCTGGCTGATGGTACTGTGAGGCCACTCATATTTGCCTTTGAAAGGTCTTGGTGATTGGATTGGTTCCTGAGGACCTTAAGAAAGCAAATAGCATTCTTTTCTTCAAGAAAGAGAAGCAGCGGTATCAAGGGAACTACAGATTTATGAGCCCCTTGATCCCTAGGAAGGTGATAGAGCAAATTCTTCTGGAAAATGTTTTCAAACATATTAAGGCCACGATGACTGGCAGTAGTCAGCACGGATTTACAAAGGGGAAGCCATGTCTGACCAACCTGACCGCCTTCTGTGATAAAATGACTGAATGGGCAAGGGGAGGCCAAGCAATAGTTGTTGGTTATTTTTTGTTTGTTTGTTTTGTCTTTAGCACTGTTTTCTGTAACATTCTCGTAGACAAACTACTGAAGTATAGACTAGATAAGTGGACAATGAGGTGTACTGAAAACTGCTGGGTTCAGAGGATTGTAATCAGTGACATGAAATCCACCTGGGGCTAGTCACTAGCTGTGTGACTAGGGTCAATTCTGGGTCCAATACTGTTTGACATCTTCATTAATGGCCTGGATTATGGGACCAGCTGCACCTTCAGCAAGTTTGCAGATACAGAAAACTGAGAGGAATGGCTGATACACCAGAGGTTGTACATCAGAAGAGGCTGAGAGGGCTGAGACTGTTTGGCCTGGAGATGGAAAGTTTCAATGGTAGTTGGACCTTCTAATCAGGTATAATACGGCTCTAATCAAGTATAAATAACTGATTAGAAAGAGAGGGTGCCTGGAGGGAAGACACAACCAGACTCTTCTCAGTGGCCCCAAAGACAAGACAAGAGGTAATGCACAGGAAATTTTGTCTGAACATAAGGAAACATTTTAACTGTGAGTATTTGAACACTGGCATGGGTTGCCCAGAGAGGTTGTGGAGTGTCCATCCTTGCAGGTGGAAATAAATAAATAATAATAAAAAAAAAAAAACAGGTGGAAATAGACCTGAGCAAACTGCTCTAGCAGACCTTGCTTTGAGCAGAGTACTGGACATGATGACTTTCAGAGGTCTCTTCCCGTCTCCCCTATTTCCAGTGAAGGCGTGATATAGGCTACAGATGTAAATGAACCTTAGATTGCATTTGGTAACAGATTATGGAAATTACTTAGTTACAGCAACAGGTTCAGTCATTTCATCCACCACAGAATGGATTTATTACAGTTTTAATATAAAGACTTCCAGGGATTAAGTTGTTAATGAAACAAGCTGATGAGCAGCTATGCTGATGAGGTGAAGATATCATTGACACAAATCAAGTATATTAACACTGAATAGGACAAGTATCTCCTGAATATAGCAATATATACAGAGGTCACATTCACTGCTTCACTCTGAGGAGGAAAGGCTTGAGGCCCAATAACCCTCACATAGTTTTTACTGAACAGAGCATATAATCAATATGTGCTATGCTTCTCCTGTCAGACAAGAGACAGTAAGAGTTTAAGGAGAAAGGTAGAGGACTGTCTTCTCCAAAATTATATGTAGATTCCATTTCTTGTTCCCAGGGAGTTTTCTTTTTCACAAATCTGGTAATAGCATTTCAGTAACTTGTGTGATAGCTTGGCTTGCTTCTTTTTCAACTGAATTTGGATTTAAATAACTGGATTTATTTGGAAAAGTACCCATTTGTGGCACTGACTTGTAAAAATGTAAAAAACAGCCTACAAATTTGACAACTGATTGGAAGCAGAACAAGAAGGGTGTTTTACCATCGACATTGAGGTATCCCTTTGTAGCTGGCTCAGGACCGATGGAAGTGCTTCTTTCCATTTTGAGGACCAGCCTGGCCTTAAGGAGCACAAAGTCATTTCAGGTCTCCTTCAGTGTGGTTAAATGTGCACTACTGAATGGTAATATTAGTAGAGATCTCACAGATCCCCTAGGGCTTGTCTCTTTATATGACAAGCACTTCACATTCATCTGCCTATCAGCAGTCCATTCATTCTATTTTCTGTAAGCTAGCAATGGTCTTTAATGAAAAGAGAAATAAATAAACCACAAACATTTCTTCTCTCTCTCTCTCTTTTTTTTTTTTTTTTTTTTTTTTTTACTATGTGTATGGTCGACATATTAAAGGTATTTGCCAGAACTCACCAGATGGAGTCTTTTGTCAATTTGGCATCCACTTGCCCTTCGTCATCCAGAAAGAAGTCCAATTGTAAATTTGCATTGTTGTCATGGGCAGAAGAATAGTTGGTAATGAGTCTTGCAGGTATCCCCAAGCACCTCAGAACTGTGGCAAACAGAGAAATGTAATGAGGACAAATTTGAGGGGCAAATCCGGTGCTCATGGATGACAGGAGAGGTAGAGAGAAATTAATAATAACTGGAATAAAATAGGAAAACTCAGTCAAATCAACACAAATTATTCCTCCTATCTGCCTTTATATAGAATATTTTAAATATTTTATTTGACCCCAAAATGATGAGCAAAGATAGGTAGTTACACAATCACTATAACTTAAGCACCCAGTTACTAATTGTTTTCAAATAGCCCTGCATACTGACCACTCTGCTTTTCAGGGCCAATCTGGATGTAATGGGTCCACTACATGATCAAATGTGGTATGAAGAAAAATAAGTTTGAGATTCCAAGAAATGCAGAATACATTAGGTCTCCCAGTATCAGTAAGCCAGGAGAATCAGGAAAGACTGTGCTAAAATGAAGATGAATTGAAAATGTCTCCTTGTGGCTGACCTGGAGTTTCCCTGTTTGACATCTGCTATCAGAAGGGATCTGGAGAATACAAAGAATAAAGCAGAAACTGATTGTTAACAAGGGGGAAAAGCTGCATTATTTGCAAATGAAACGTCAGTTAGAGTCTGAACAGAATGCATTACAGAATTTGTATTGATTGCTAAGTAATAGTATTTTGTAGTACTTTGGAATCAACAGTCCCTTCCTACAGAAGATCTTAAAAGGAGGATAATAATAATAATAATAATAATAATGTCTCCTACCCCTAAATCTCAGATCATCACAAAGTAGCTGATGACTCTTTTCCCCAGTTGCCAAGTGGTAAAGTTGGGGTATGTGGAAAAGCTACGGCTATATCTGAAGTACAGCAGTGCGTCATTAGACTTCTGGTTTGTGGCGCACCCTGGCTGATAGGAACAGACATGGGGCACACCCTCTAGGAGAAAGTGGGGCTGCAGGATGTCATATCATCTCAACTTGTTCAGATGAAAGATGACTTTCATCCAAAAAAAGTTAGAATCATAGAACCATAAAAAAATTAAGGTTGGAAAAGACCACCAAGATCATCTGGTATAACCATCCCCTTACCACCAATGTCACCCACTGAACCATGTCCCTGCGCCCCAGATCCAACCTTTCCTTGAACACCCCCAGGGACAGTGACTCTACCACTTCCCTTGGCAACCCGTCCCAATGCCTGACCACTCTTTCTGAGAATTGTCTCCTAATTGTTTTAATTGTTGAAGAGTAGTGCTCTTTGTTCAATTATTTGTTTTAACTGTTGAAGAGTAGGGGCATGATGTTTCCATTTTTCCACTCACCAGGGACATCGCCCGAATGCCAGGACCTTTCAGCTATGATGGAGAGAAGCTTGGCAACTTCATCAGCCAGTTCCCTCAGGACCGTGGGGCCGGCTCTTTGTATTACTGGTGTCTTATCTCTGTGCCCTGCAGTACACCCTTTTATAAACCATATGCTTGATTGATCGGGGAGGTTAGGAGCTTCAGCTGAGAGCAGGGTCCTCTGGTGGGAGTCAGTAGATATTCCTCAACCTCTCAGTAACACAACAGCATTGAAATGAGTAAGAAGAAGGAGACTGAAGTGCAAAAAGGGGTAAACTTTTGCTTAAAAAGGCTTTAGCAAAGCCAGAAATGACAGTCAGGGTATCTGATCAGCAGCCTTGTGCCCTCAGCAGGAGAGATCAAGCAAGCAAGGTTGGTCTTGTGTCCTAGCCTGCCAGGGCAACAAGAGCCACAGTGAAACACCCAACTGGATTTTATTTTAAGTGGGAGCAAAAGGGACAGGATAATGAGGAACTAAAAACTTTTCTCCCCCCAACTGGATATCAGAGTGTGACTGAACTCATCCTGCAGAGCACCTCACCTTGATCTCCACCTTGATCAGCCAAGGAACCTGTTTTCTGATATAGGAGCCAACGTGGTTCTGCAGAAAACAGTTTTTTTTGTTTGTTTGTTTGAAAGGAAAACATTTAGGTTGAAAATCTTATTTTAAAATAGTTCCAGTGCTGTGGTGTTGAACAACCCTTTCTGCTACTGCTTTGTTTTGTATATTCATGAATGTCACTACCATGACTCTCCATACAGAGTAGCACTGCACATTCATTTCAAGTTGCTGGATGACAAATTACCTGGATGCATCCAATACCATATGTACCTATTGATTAAACTTAATTCAAGTGTCCTCCCAGGCTTCCACCACATGAGCCATCAGGGCTCATTGAAAATAATTTGTCTGACAATTTCAAGATTAATGACCATTTTTCAGAATGTTTTAGCATTTTTAACGGAAGATTATCCAGAGTATAAAATATAGTAACCTTGGAAAGCTGGACTGGTCACAATGATAAAAAATTGGCAGCTGAGAATGACTCAAAACACAACTCAAGACAATACTTTAAGTTCAACATGCTTGTTCAGGCCTCTGCTGTCCTCTCTGTGGAGTGTTCAGTAGCTGGACATGTAAATGGCTACATATCAGATGAGCCACTGGACAATGTTTTAATTTCATAACGCTCACCAAACTTTATACATCAACAAGCCTTACAGTACGAAGTCCCAGATCTCTGACTTGACTAAATTAGCCAGCAGACTGATCCTAATTTTTCCCCAGATAGATATGCCTCTTCATTTAATACAGTAGGCTCCAGGCCTCTCTGGCATTGCCCCAGTTTCACAGTGGCCTACAGGCAAAGTACTGTGAAGCACTGATTCACGACCAGTGCAGGGAGAAAGGTTGAGAACACATACATGTGGTTGTGATCTAGAAAAAAGACAGAAGAAGCACTGGTAGAGAAGAGAAAGTAGCCTGTGGAAGTCACTAGGATGAACTGCATCTAAAAGAAACATTTGTAAGGGCCTTTTCTGAACTCATTGTGTTGTGCAGAGACTCAGGAGTATCAAGGGCAGACCGTATGACCTCAGGCAATAAAGGAAGTAGACATCTCTCAGGTTCTGTGGATGTGCATGGTTGCTGATTTTCCCATGGCACCAGAAATAAAATGAATTATTTCATGTGTTGAAGGATAGAGCACCTGCCAGAGCCTCCCCAAAATAAAGCATGAACCTCTCTAGATATATGAAAGAAAAGCAGAGAAACCTGAAACTTGAAATTCTATAGCTGTAAGAAGCGTGTGCCAGCAGAAGGCTGTGTTGTCAGAACAGAGCTTTATTTCTGAGTCCTTACTGTTTTGAAAAGCTCTTAAACTACCCCAGGTAACTGAGTTGTGAAATTCTGTTAACCAGACTGAAGGAAAATTATGCACTGAATGAAATATACAAATGAGGGACAGGTAAAAATAAAATGAAAACACAGAGACACTCAGGGCTGCTTGAGGGTGAAGAGCCAGTCTTGGAACATGTTAATTATGTAATTTTCACATTTGCTGCAGAAGATGGGTCATTAACATCTCTCATTTTTGTTAGAAGAATAACGTAAAGAAAAGTACAATGCTACTCCTGGGGATAGCAACATGTGGCAATGTTGAGAGAGATGAAAAGGGGAAAGGTTTCATGGAGAGTTTTTCTGCAATTTCATCTTCACATCTTAAATACAAGAAGCAAAGCTTAGATCTTCAGCTGTAGCTGAAAAGTACTTGATGCAAAGTAGAGCCCAAGCCTGCAAAAATACTCATTGTGTCCCCCTGGTCCTAGGCTGATCTGGTCCCTACTCCAGATCGATACTTATATGTATGAGCTGTAGGAGCCTGTAGGGGAGATCCTCCAGGCTTACACCAGACTCTCACTTTTAGTTTCTGTTCAACTTCTACTGGCTGGTGCCATAAGCATAAGAACTATGTGACTGGCTCTATATTGGCAAAGGGCGCTTGACACAAGCACTTTTTCCAATGTCTGGTCCCAATTATCCATATAAAGTGCATCTTTTACACTACCAGCATCTTTCTTGACCATTATTACACTCCAGTGTGTTCCAGTGTTGTAAGAGTTTTCACTTGGGATGATGCTGTTAGCAAGTGCTAGACAGAAAAAAAAAAAAAATTGACCAATCCATCAATGCTTTCCCTACATGGTTTTCAAATCTGAAATGTCTCTTTTGCTGAAACATTGGAAAATACTTGCTCTAGTTTGAGCAAGTGTGTTAAGACTTAACCTTGTAGTGCTAGACAATTCATAAACCAGGACAATATTTTCCTGATAACTCTGGCTTACAAATTCCATACAAAATATTAATAGTGCTCAATAGATAGGTGCTAGGACACTGCACATGTCTTACTAGAAACAGTTCTTGACAAGTAAGGTTTTAACACTTTTGGAGCAGATAGGCCACCACATGCCCCATAATGGGTAATAGCTTCATGCTGCAGATTTAGATAACAAGCCTCCCTGTTCACCTCGGATTTCCTAAAAGAAATGGGGAACATGCCAAAAGACTACCTTTCTCTCTCCCAAACTTACCCTCTGTGACTCAATGAATACATTTTACTGTACAAGTATATAGTTAATATATCATTGTGAAAGTGCAGCCGAACTGATGGAAATGCCAGGTATTTATGTAAAGTGTGTCTATCTTTGCCATGTATTTTAAGTATCTCTTAAGTATCTCTCTTAAGTTACTCCTGTACATCACAGAGCCACAAAGTACTTTAGCTAGTTTAACCTAAAAGCTCGTGCTGCTACGTAAGAATTGCATAGCAGTGTGCAGCTTTTCTCACTGATACTTACATGTGTTGAAGACACCAGCAAAGACCCAGCACTGGCCATATCGCACTGGCTGCTTAGAACTGTAATATTCCAAGAGGATGTCCACACTTCCTGTCCAGGCTGAAGGTGCGACCCCGTATGTGTAGGTATTGTCCCAGGATCCAGCAATAACACCATTATCATCCCTGGAATTGATCTAAAGATAAAGAAAATGAACGTTAGAGATGACAGATACTGAACAATAAAGAGCTCTTCAACCCAGCAGACAAAGAAAGGATATAAGAGACTGAATATAGCTGAATTCAGTCTAGAAATAAGACAGAAATGTTTAATTATGAAGGTAGGAAATGAACAGAACAATCTTGCTAAGGGCTGTGGTAGATTCTCCATCACCAAACGATTTTGAATTAAGGTCAGACACTTAAAAATCACAGTGGAATTAAATCACCACGAGTACCCATGTTGTTAATTTATTAAGTTTTATTAACATTAAATATGCTCACTGCTATGTATTTTTAGTAACACGATCAGTTACAAACTGCTAAACAAGCCTCAGAAATATCAAGCTGGATTCTTTCCTAACATCATCTCTTTTTCTGTCCATATCAGCCCAGATATTTTAATAAAAATCACTTCCAACTCACAGTGGATGGGGAGGAGAATCAGTCCACTGTTATTTTTAGAGTGGAAGCTAATTTCTTTGGTCCAGCACACATGAAAACAAGAAGGAATTTGCTGTGTAGTCTTTCTGTTAGTAACATTACACAAAAGTGTGGAGTTTTGCTGACTAATGGCTATACTGATAGGCATTAACGAGCAATACATCTCCTAGCTGCAATTTAAACCAAACCAGTTGAAGCTGTGCAAAAAGCTCATTCGCTCCGTACCTTTTAATTATGTTAATGTGGAACAGCTACATGCCAGCCAAATAAATCACAATTCTCATTTAAAAGCTTTTGGCTGGATTAAATACTGTTTTATAATTAGAAAATCGACTTCCTGTGAACCTTAGAACTGAATGAAGATAAGTATTCAGAGTCATAACCAAAGGGTTAAGGGGTTGTGCCCATCTCACTGTTGTGGGAAACATGCCAGGAAAAGAGGCACTTCAAGGACAGGACAGTGTTTTGATCTTTAGGCTCTCTTCTGGCTGCAAAGAGAGGAAAAAAGGGTCAACTGCTTGCTCTGCAACTTCAGCAAGCCTCAGAAGGATCCCAGCATGGGGGCACGTCCCTAGACAAACTCAGCTCTAAAATGCCACATCTTGAGCAAGATTGAGGGTAAGGAACACAGGTGGGACTTCAGCACCTCTTAGCCACTTCTTACCGAGGTCCAGATTTCAGTTGGCCAAAACTCCCACCTAGCTATAGCCTAATCCTGCAGATACCTGAAGTCCACTTACTTCTGGATTTCCAACAGCAAGCTTCTCCATCTACCTAAAGTGGCTGAGTAACTCAAAACCTAAGTAGTATTTGAGACCCCTTTGGGCTCATAAACATTGTGGTCTTTTGCCCAGAGGGCTTCCAGGGTCTCTGCATAATGGACCTTTTGCATCTACTAGCCCAGTGATTAATGCAGCAATCCAGGTTGCATTAATCCATTTACTTCTGTCTCAAGAGGCCTGAAACTACATTTCTAGTATCTATGGTGAAAGAAGTAACCAGAAGGCTAAAAGACAAAGAGAAGTGATGGTGCTCTCAATCTTTCTTGCTGAAGCTATTCTACTTAACTTTGTGTTACACAAAAATCAGCATGTGGCATTGAGTGAGAGTGTGGACATCCCATTTCAATTCATATTTCAAAATGCTGCAACAAGTGGGTTAAAGGATCATTCATCTTCAGTGACCATGTTTTGTGGAGACACTACTTTAGCAGCTGGCCTGGGAGAACATCTAACAATACTGGCTCAATTACCAGCTGATTATTCTGGGAAGCAGAAGGCATCAGTTCAGACCTCCAGAAGGCAGAGGCAAAAACTCAGCCTTTGCCTTTCACATCCTGGTTGAGTTGAGACACCCACCACTGCAGATAGTGTTGGAGTTCATGTAAAGTCTCTCAGTTCCTCATCTCAAATTCTATCCAGTATGCTGCCTTACCGTCCATGGAAGAAATATCTTTCTCAGTTATTTCAGCTACCAGAAAATGAGTGCAGTGCCACAAGGAATGCTAGCATGCCTGAAAGTGCAATGCCTAAAAGTGGCTTTCTCTCCAGTGAGGTACCACTCTCAGGAAAAAGACGATGAACTGGCATAAATATTTCACCTTTAGTGGAGTGAAATAAAACGCCAGACCCACAGGTCAGGATGGAGAATTGATCTGGCACCTGTCAGAGTGAGCACATGAGGGCACAAGGGCTAGTAAAACCAGCCTGGCTTTGATTAAAGAGTCACTTCTGACACTTCTTGGGCATCTATTGCATACCACTGCAGAAGCAACACGGCAGATTTTGATTGGGTTTCCACGCCCAGAGAGCTCCAGTTCTGCCTTGTCCATCAGGAAAAGGCACGCATCCAGAATGTTTTCTTCAAACTAGATGAGAGGAAAGATAAAGAGAAACAGAGGAAAAGTTGAGTCACTTTTATTCTGGAAAGCAAATGCAAGGCTATTTTTCATTGTTGTAATAGCTGATCAATTTCAAAATTATCTGGTCAGGTCAAAGTTCTGTGTTTAAAAATACAGGTTTTCTTCTAGAATAATTGTCCATGTACAGCAAAAAATGTGAGATGTTTTAAGGGAAAAGAGTGTGTCATTTTCAATTCAATCTCAGTCTGGTTTCTAGAAGGTTAAAATGACAACATAGCCTTTCTGACAGGACATAAAATTTTAAGTGCTAACAAGTATATAATAGGAAGGTATTATTATAATAACTACAAGAAGCTAGTCTGCTCACTAAGGACTCCATGTCCTTCACAGATTCCAGACCTGTTAATTTCAGGACTTCTCTGACATAGCCAGTAAAATGCTGATAAGTTGACCAATAAACTGTTTGCCAAAGTTAATTTGAAAACACTTAAATTTTAAACTAAAATATTAAATATGTTTAAAATTATCAAGCCAAAAGCTGATTATATTGATTAATCCTGGTCTATGAAACTTAGATATCAAAAATACCAAGTGACCTAAAGTAGTGTTCTTCAAAAATAGACTAGAAAGGTACAGTTTCTTCAATCCAGCATGAACAAGCATGGGAATGAATTGAGGGCAGAGGTGCCTAAATAGACCAGAAACCATTTGTCACAGAACTTGCCCTGTGATGTATTTCATTTTTCTTAGGAGAAAATGCATAGCAAAGGAAAATACCTCTGTCCCCCAGAAAATGGTAGGGGACAGGGAAACACACATTATTAAAAAAAAAAAAAAAAAAAAAGTCAAATTCACTGAAAATGCAATATTATATTAGCATTCAAGGCTCTAAGAGAAACTCCACTCCACTCATCTCCTTGCCATGTTTGGCTTTATGTTCTACGTTTGCATCCTTAGGGATGTGGTGCATGCAAACCGGATTTTTGCTCTTCGGCTGAGCTGCAACTACAGCTGCAACTGTCTCCAGCTTGGCTTAAGGTTCTTCAGAAGATGAGGGTGATCTGAGTTGTGCCTCCTGCCAAAAGCAATCAAATGCCCAGGCCAAGTTGCTGAGAGGCAGAGGAAGAGGAAGCATGAGGCCAGAGAGCTGAAAAGAAAGCCTGGAAGAAATAAGACTGCTGTCAGTGCTGCAGAAAAGATAGGATGGATGGGAGTGCCATCCTGGAGAACCCATGCACCCTTTGGCCTCTCTCTTATAGACAGCAGCTCAGCAGCTGAGCTCTGGCATAAGCAAAACAAAACAAAACAAAACAACAACAAAAAAACAACCCAGGGGCATCTCTATGCCTCTGTGTGAAGGAAGAAGCTCCTTAATCACTCAGCCATCTCCTGCCCAAGAGAAGTCCTTTTCTTTTTTTGCCTGCCTATCTCTCATTGTTCTGCAAACTGCTGCAGTATGGAACCTTTTCAGCAAAAATCCTCCAAGACAGCACACCAGCCTCCTCATCCTGCTCCTGGACTTTGCTATGCACACTGTCACTGAGTTGCTTTCTCTGGAGCAGACATTTGCTGCTAAATAGCACCTGGTAGTCTTAGCGAGTAAAACTGAATTCATGGTGTTCAGGCAAGCAATGAAACAGGGGGGCAGTGATTCCCAGGGACCAACTCCTAATATTGTATCATTCCTGGGAGTCTGAATAATTGCATAGTAGGGTCTCCATTCTGCTCCAGTGGTATGTGCTGTAAATAAAGTCAGGTGAATGGCTGTGATATGGAGACCCTCCTTCCCAAGGAGAATCCTCCCAGTGTAAACACTGGGCCCTCACAGTGGTCCTTCCTGCTTCAAATTCATTTTTCTTCTGTCCTGGTCCAATGATTTATCACTTCCACCAGGATCAAAAAGAGCTTTCTGCTCTTCAAGTCATCAGCAGTGCCTAAGAGCTGAGTTAAATCAATAAGAAGTTTAGCTTGCAAATTAAATCTCTCTCATCTACAGTTTATGAGACACTGTCAATCTTGCCAGCATATACCCAAAGCCTAAAGAGGAAAGGAATTGCTAACAGAGTTGTTACCTTCCACCTTGGCATTTATAAAATTATATAAATGACTGTGAAATAACTGCATTAACAGGCGGAGGGACACAGGACAAGCTGTGAAGTTGCCTTACAATAACATACATGCTCCCTCACACTATGTTGCATTAGTGTAGGATGCAGAGTACCATAACATGTTTCACCATCCTTCACTATCCAGTGATTTAAAAGCACTAAATCAAACTAAATCAGTCTCCTGCTCTCAATCTTGGCAAGAAGATGTTAACTAGAGGGAAGAAGAACAGAAATATAACACTTGTAAGTCTGAATACTCCTGAAATGTCAGAGGAACCAGACAAGCAGTAAGCAGCCAGAACAGATAAGCAAACTTGGGCTTGGCATGGGCACTGTCTGCTTACACAAGCAGCAATGGGAATAAACCAACTTCAGGGCAAACAAAATTTGGCAGAACCACCTGGAGAAGACTGCAGAAGGAAGACAAGAGGTAAGAAAACACACGGGCAAAGAGGCTCTGCCTGCACACAGATTTACATTGCATTACAGAGCATTGCATTTAGTGAGTGGTCTTCAGCAGGCCCTTTCTTTTCATGTTAACTGGCTTGTAAGAGAAAACCTTTAAAACCATTTAAGTCCAAGCAAGAGGGGCTGCATCACCTTTTGCGCTGGCTGAATTAAGTCCATGTTTCCCACAGTTGCTTGTGGCCTGATCTTACCAAATGCACATGCCATAAAATTACATTTACTCTATGGGTTACAATGCTGATGTGGCTCAATGTGTGGACACGAGCCAGCTCAAGATGGCAATGACAACACTATGCCCACCTGTTTTATTTTACTTTTCTCACTGTGTTTTAACTGTGTTAAAAGATCAATATAGCATCCAACTTCCAACATTTCTCAACTAGAGAGTTCCTATGTGCCTAGATTTCTTCAAAAGCCAAATTTGTCCTGAATCCCCTTTGGGCTTTTCTTAGTGACTGGCAATTTGCACATTCTTAGAAGAAAGGAATCACAGTCATGTTACAAGGAACACTTCCATCCTCATTCATTACAGCCATGTTTCAGCTGGTCTGTTGTTTTTTCCTTCTTGGGTCCATTTTTCTTGCCTTTCCTCCTCTGAAGTTGATGTTGCTCATTAAAGACAGCAGCTGGGAGAATTATCTCCCACTAGTAACCCAGTTTTGAACTGCAAGCTCCTTTTTGATTTACAACTGGAGTTAAAGCTTTCAGCTGTCAGTGTTCAAAGCATTTTTTTTATTATTTTTTATTTTTTTAGGCTAAGAATGTTACTTTACTATGCACAAGTCTATCTGTAGTTTTGTATAAGACCATGTACCTTACACCTCTATGACTGTATGTGGCCATATGCTTTTTACTAAGACTGTTGTACAGGGCCATATGTCATATATACAAAATGCATATATGTAGCATATATACGCAATATAGGACTCCCTGCTGGTACTTTTATTCACTCAGAGCTATGCTCTTAGTCTTAACATCCAGGATTGCTGCAAATGAGGAAGGCACACGTAGTTAATGGTGGGGAATTGGTAGGGTAAGATCAGGAACATCAAATCCTCCATCTCAATGAACCAGGAGAATATTTCTCCTTTGCTTTCAACTTTAAGATGTCTGTTATTCCTTTATAAAAAATGATGGACTCTAGGAAACCCCTTGGCTCCGCCCCCTTTGATTCACCTGCCACACTCAGCTTTCATGTGGGCAGGCGATAACAAAAGGTGCACCACAGCACAGGGTGGAAGTCAAGCTCTCCAGTTCCAGTTGAACAGTGGAAGGAAAGCACATGACAACGGGATATGGAACAGCCCTAACCTCCCAGACAGAGCTGCCTCCTAGCAAAACCAAATAAATAATGCAGTTTCTCAAGGGAGGCTGGTGTTTGCATCAGGAAGGTGCCAGATTTTCAGAATATAAGCACCTCAGGCCAAACCACTATGGCCATAAATTCAGCATTTTAGGACATAAATCCAGCAGTCGGTTGAAGCTGGCTTCCATTTCCAGCCACTCATTCCCCTTTCTCCCTCCTCTACATCTGTCACAGAGTGAATCCCACATCTAGGAACAGAGCAAGCCTGAAAAATAACCCAAGGAAAACAAAACAAAACAAAAGGAAATAAAGGAGCTGCTAGATCAGCTTTCCAGTCTGATTCATTGGCTGCACAAACACTTGCAGGGGGAAGGAAGGGCCAGGAGGGGGCATTTTTGGTCAACTTAAATGCGTACCCAGCTTTGGCCTTGGGATCTGGTTCCACATCTCTCTCAGAAGCACCCTCCGTTTATGGAATTGCCTCCCCCTTACTTTATTTAAGGATTATTTTTAGCTCAGACAGGATCACTCTTAGACCCTACTAACAATGGTGCTGAGACAACCAAAGGAAAGGTGAAAAGACAGAAGCTTCTGCTCTCTAGGGCAAGCACACTGTCAATCCATCCAGCTAAAACTTTGAGGCAGTCTTCAGCTGAGGCACAGAAAGCAAAGCAAGAAGGTTCCTTTCTGCCAGGCTGCACCAGGGAGGGGCAGCAAAAACTGAATGGATCCATCACTGTGGCATGAAGGAAGTACTTCAGTACTTTCTTAATTGTACTGTTGTAAAAAAACAGGAGGTGAGGTGAGCCATGTCCAATAACTGTCCATTGGAGTCCCCCTGAGTGACAGTTAGGGTTAGTTTTGCTAATTTTAATGTTGCTGTTGAATGCTTTTTTCCTTTTCTCACACAACAATTTAACACTTCATCCCACAGGGATTTTCAGGCTGGCTAGCGATTACAAATAGGTTGAGGTAAAACAGGCAAACAATAAGGGGTTGATGTTATTGAAGGCATATCAACACTGCAAACCAGCCAGCTAGGGCTGTGCTTCTCAAAGGCTGCAAGAAGCTGCTGGAGACCAGTGTTGTCAAGTCCAGGCAGCGAAGGGAGAAGTTCTGCACTTGTCACTGTGGTGAGGAAATTTAAAACTCTGGGATCAAACCCAGAAAATAGGAAACCTATGAAAAGCTGACCCCCAAGAAGATGCGAATTACTTCCACCAAGTTGCTAGAACTGTAAGCAAGAGTCAAAAAGGAATGCAACCTCTTGCTAAATAAATAACTAAAAATCCTCTCACCAAATCAGTTTGATCTTGAAGTAGCAGTAACGTAGTAGCAGAAATGTTGCTGTGTAGTAAAAATCTCAGTTAATGGTTGTAACTTTCAACGGGCAGCCTCTTAGTATTTGAAATGTGTTCCTAAAACAAGACCTTTAAATATTAGTTATTATAATGTTGCTTTTTTGAATTAGGTATACACCTGCTTCATACAATTTTAAATTTATGCCTCTTGTGTTTCTGAAGTAGAGACCAACAATGCACAACAGAGCAAGAGCCCACGGTCTCAGCCACTGTCTGGTGTCAATTAAATTCATTTGCTGTCTTGTTAGGAGCAGCCAGAGAAGGTCTAAATAGCTCACCTGACCGTAACTCCAGCTTCTTAATTTTATTTCGTCAATGTCTCCATGGAAAACAATACCAACATCATTCAGGACATATTCTTCCCTTTCCTTCTCGTCATCCAGATACACGGCATCCTCTGCATCACAAATATTAACACAGCCACTTAGTTTCTATATAGGGCAGATAAAAAATCTTAGCATATAATGCAGTCATATTTGATGAGAAGTGCCCATTGTCCATCAAACAAAGCATCACTTGCTTCAACAGAGTACGAATATAAGGAGACAGTGACCCCAGTTATAAATAAGATAATACAACTTAAAAGCATGCGAGATGCAAAAATGCTGACAACTCTTGCCTGTTTTCTCAAGATCTGCAAAGTATGATTAAAATGTCACATCTTATCAAGAATTCTAAGATTACTGTGTACCACTAATTTAAAAGTTCAAGCACCACGATGCAATTCTGCATCTGTACAAACAGATCAAAGAACAATTTCAAACCTATTAATGTTAATGGAAGACAGTTCTAGTCAAGAGATCTAAAGAAAAATCTGTAGTGCATTACAAAAATTGGAGTATAGTTTGTATAGTGTATTACCAGAAGGGTGTGATTACTTTTTCCGTACATAAGATATTGACTGCGGTTTGCCTCTCCCATGTAACTTGACTGACCAGCCAACATGAGAAATCTGAATGTGCAAGTGAAAACTGGAAGCAATTGGAAGAGGTCTTCATTAAAACATATACAAAGTGTACATCCTAGATTGGTCTTACATCATTCCAAAGTGTATGTGTGGAACCTCATCCTGCAAAGAGTATCCACATCCTTAAATAACTCATTATTAACATACGTAAATTATTGAATTTATGTGAATTACATGAAACTGTCAGATGCTCACAGGCAGGAATGAAACAGATTCTGTGGTGCTAGAACAGCTGAGGATTTCTTTCCTGTGTCAGTGCTAGTACTTCGTGACTAAGAGATACCACTTAACGTTTAATGGTCTGGGAATTAATTAATTAGAGGAATTCAGTAATGTTGCACCAGATAACAAGTTAAAGAGAAGCAATAACCTGCAATAGCATGATACATGCAAATGCAAAACTACCACTGACCACTGCCATAGTAAATTTCTTCAGGATCTCGCTACAAATTACTATGTGATCATTTCACTTTTAAAAGCCTGCTGATTTGTTGTATTTTGTTGAAATGCAAATCAGATTCGTAATTCCTTCAAAACCACATCTTCTAAAGCTTCTCCACTTGCGATAAAACTGCAATTCACTGAAAATTGCTAAAATCTGAGCCCTCTGAAAAATCAATGGCAAAACTCACACTGACTTCAGCTAAGTGAAGGGTTTTGCCAGTCTGTACACCTGACGCTGTTGGAATTTATATTTTATCTGAAGATATATTTATATCCATGTTTCTACACATACAGAAGAGATTACATGTAGATACATAACATTGTGACCCTTACAATGGTGTGCCAGGAATGATATGGAAGCAGGTGTCAGATGTAGGAAGGTTTTTATGTATTCAAGGAGATCAGTGCTTGCCATTATACTTTCGACAGGGCTGCTGTACAAGCTCTGCAGGCTACATCAAAATCAGAGCAGATGGAAAAGCAGCAGGTTTTATCTGGTTTTCCCTAAGGCAGGCAGGTCTGAGACCCTTCATGCAGCAGCATGGTGCTACCCATGTGGCTTCTAAGGGCTGGGTCATAACAAGGGTTGTGTATAAGCCTGGTACTGCCTACGACCAAGTCAGCCTGCACCCAGGCACAAAGCAGATCACGGGTTTACATTGAGAGCCTACCAGGTGACAGAGAGTGTTAAAAAGCATGACAGCAGATCAAAAAAGCTGCAGTCATTAATGCCAGCAGGGGCTTGCCTACTTCAGAAACCATGTATCACATGATTTTATTGAGGTCCAGCTCTAAATAAGTTTTGCACAACATCCTACCAAAAATGTTGCAGATGTTACAGATCACGCAGGCTCTGTTTCATTAGGATGGATCTGCCTGATTTGCTGATTGAGCGATTATATGTATTGACTCCCTCCTGAGCTTTACGTTTTATTGAAGCACATGTGTACAAACAGTACAAAGGATGCATTTCAAGGAGGCGAACCCACACCTTGTGTACAGTTATGTATTCAGTGGAGTGTGTGCACATGCTTTCTTGACAGCTGTTGTTTTCTTTCAGGGATTATAAATATCAATATTGATCTGGTTGATATCAATTGAGACGCTTACGTTATTTCAAGACTGCGTGATCTTTGCTAAATCAGATGAAAATTGATTAACTTCTCTGTCAATTATTTTTAAATATTTGTATTTTTTAATAAAGTAAAAAGGGCCTCTGTTTCACAGAGAAGCCAGCTGCTTTGATTTTTGACAGCTTTCACTACCCTTGAGACTGTTTAGAAGAAAATACCAGGCATTTGTGACTAGCTTGATGCTAAGCGTGCCCTACATAGTACAACTCCTAATTATTTGGTGCAAGTGGAGGCTCACATCTGACAAACAGAAGAATTCCAAGGAAATGTGCTGGGTTTGTTTGTTCTTTTTCTCTAGCAGTTTAGGCTTTTCTACTCACTTTTTATCCTGGGAAATTAGTAAGGCACCAGCACTGCTACAAAGAAGCAAATTAGCTTGTATGCTTCTCTGTTTGAAGATGGATAAGGTGAAAATACACTTCACATGAAGTCTGCAGGTGAGGAATCCCACAGAACACGGGCTCCCTGTGAAAAGCATAAGAAGTGCGAAGAAGCCCTGTCCCTTTGGGAAAGTGAATGGGCATGGGAGGCCCCTGCCCAGTACCAGTGGACCTGGGGAACCCCTGCCCCAGCACAGCAACCAGCTGGAACTGGAAATGTCATTTCTTCCCATACACAGTTGACTGCTGAGTGCAGCAGCACAGCAGATGGGTGGAGGTGGAGGCTTGCCCTCAGCGCCCAGTCTCCCTTCATTGTGGGAACTTGGAAAGGCTCTTGCTGGGAGGAGTACAGTGCTGTGGCAAACACAGAGCTTCCAGAGCTAAAAACAGATATCTACAAAATCCACTCAGAACCAAGTTCAGTGTGGTGCCCTGCAACTGCCAGTGCTTGCCTACGTGAATGTAGCAGAGATATGAAGCTCTTTGTGAACTTTAGTCATATGGAATCTATGATACAAGATGTAAAACTTAAGATATGGCTACAAACACCAGAAAATGTTAACTTGGCCAAATTTGGATGCCATATAACAGATAAGAGGAGATCAAAATCAACCACATGTTGACTCAAACTGTATTAGATCTTAATCTGATTAGATTAAATCCTCAAAGTGTATTAGAACACTTGACGGACATAAACAGAAGAAATGTGCAACTGAATCACACTAAAGATGCAATATATTTAATTGATCGTATCTAAAACACTTTGCAGAAAACCTGGGTGAATGAAATGGATACCCTCGGCCCATGGAATCTGCAAGTTTCAGATGCCCTAGGCATCTCCACCTGTGAGAGCCACAAGAGGCCATGCAAGGTCTTTTCTTGATAGGCACTGAGTGTTCCCAAAGCAGAAAGTCACTGGGCTCAGCACCTCCTTGGAAAGAGCTCACAGATCAAAGGAGCCATTCTCTGCTTTCATGTAGTCTGATATTGCTAAGAGTGAAGTTAAACTCCAAGAAGTTATCCTTAATGACTTACAGTTTGTACCTCCTATTTCAGAACTGAAGAGGGCTCTGCATGCCCAAAAGCATATCTTTTTTTCCCAGATACGTCAGCTGGCTGGAGAGAATGCTGCAATTCTTCACAGGCTTTACCTTGCTTATTAACTAGCACAATTTTCACCTGAGCATCTGAAATATCAGTCCACTTGCTTACTGAATTCCCAAATGTTTGGGGTTGATGTATATCATTTTCCCCACACCTGCAGGCCCCACGTCTGCATCTGTATTCTTAGTGATGAGCCTTAAATGTAGCTAAGGGGATTAAACCATAAGAAAGTGTCTGATGATTTTGGAAGCAAAATATAGAAGCTACTCTGTAGCTTGACTGGTAAAGTATGCTGACTTGTTCTGAAACAGCAGAAAAAAAATGCATCCCTGCCTGGGAAAATATGTCAAAACTGAACTACAGTGAAAAAAGAAGTAATAAGAAAGGGCACAAATGCCTATGACTTAAAGAAAAGCTCATACAGACACATTGATGTTTCTCTAAAATGATGAGTTGGAGAGCTGTGCTAGACACTGATGGAGCCTGTACTCTGCTCCCTGCGATAACAATCCCCCTTCATTCCTGGCATCAGCCTTCTCTCTTTTTAATGAGGTTTTTCACTCAGATTCTTCTGCTTAGCTATTAACCCAGCAAACAAGTCTAGGAGATTTTCAAACTATTGTTTTCTGTGCACTTTAACTGCCTGAGTTTTTATACCCTTTTGTCATTCTACTGCACAATCTTCCCCAGCCAGGGGATGATGCATGGAGAAACACTGTCCCTGCTTTTCTAACACAACGGGGAAAAGGCAGGTACAGGAGCCAATTAGTCCAAACTACCTAGGAGTGAAAGCAGGGGCAAGAAATGAAAGTAAATCTTCATCCAAATGAAATATACAGAAAATAAATCCTACAATCTCCAGCAAGGGCCAGGACTTGAAGGCACACTTGGACATGTAAGCTGGGTTGAAGGCATGATCCTCTGGGGGTGACCCTCACAGCAGGCTCTTGCTGCCCAGAGACTCTCATTTGCTTTCTTGCACCAGCGCTTCTCTGTCAGCCTTGTGGTGAGAGGCGAGCCCAGAGGTGTGAAGGGGGGGATTGATTTTCCCCTTCTTACTCCTTGCCAGGCACATTGAACCAGCCTGTGTAGTCCCCATCACACCACAGTGGGGCAGCCAACCCCCCCACATCACATTCTTTCTCCACTTTATGGCTGCATGCAACCCTAGCTGGCTGTATGCAAGTCATGAAGCAACCTGAGGAAACATAAGAAGGTTTTTCACTGGGGCTTATCCCTTTCTAAAGAGGTGCTGAGCCACTGCATAGTCACCATGCTGGCTAACACGGTGGTTGTTGGGACAACAGGACTAAAATCAAGGGATGCTTTAATTTAGTGTGGAAAATCACACCTCCCTAGATGGAGCTATGACAGGCTGATGATGCCTTTACAAACCTTGAGCAGCTTTGTCTGCTCACCAGTCGGTCACATTTGCTTACTCACCTTTGACTCCTGTAACCCACTCTCCCCTCTCCCAGAATAAATTCTGACCATGCTTCTCTAAGGCACCTACCTCTACACTACGTTCAAAAGTCCCTCATGGTGTTGGGGGGCCTTAGGCCCTGCCCTTCCCTCCTGTTCCTGCTTAACTAACTCTGCTTTACTCAGCATTAACATATATCTTCCTAAATAATGCATAAGCTAATCATTGCTTATATTCCCTTGGACCAGGGGCAAGTAATGAACTCAGCACAAATCATTCTAGGTACTGACAGTAGTGCGGCTGAATAATAGGCTCCATTAATATTGCTAAACTTACTCGTCACACAGTAAGACAACCCTTGTTTGGCATAGGATTATTTGATAAAAATACTCTGGTAAAAACATTGAAGGATGAAGGAAGGATGGCAGGAGGATATTAAAGTTAGGTGGTGACCTAAATATATATGCGGCAGACTTGGAGCCTTACAAGCATAAGAAGCTGAGGCACAGTGCAACAGCCTGTCAGAAGGCTGGTGAGCCAATCTTCACCAGTCCTCTTAGCTTTCCCTTTAAAAAGCCATGTGGAGTTCATTGGGTAAAGTGCAATTCTGTCAGCAGAAGGGCTGATTTTACCTGCGATCCAGGGAGATTAAAGGAAAAAAAAAAAAAAAAAAAGAAAAAAAAAAATTAATTAAACCATTTTTTTTTTTTAAAAAAAAAAAAAAAAAAAAAAAGGCTAATTCGCAAAATATTCTGTTCTTTGCAGGGGATAGGGCTGCTGGTAATTAGTCACCACTAAAGGGAAGTTATAAGGTAAAATTCTGTGTAACAGCAAGGTGCCACCAGTCATGCTGCAGCAGACTGAATGCATCCAACCTGTACAGGAGCAGCAGCTCCCACTGAGTTTTTGCAGGCTTTTAGGCAACCAGCAATGTAACTCAAGAGTTATGGGACACTACCATGTCCTGCCCCATACCAAATTCTGGAAAAAAAAAAAACATGTCTGTATTGACTTGTCATTTTAAGGCACACGCAGGCAGGCAGAAGGCTCACACTGATGCTTATTGAAGTCAGAGCAATGCCTTGGGGTGTGTTTACTATGAGAAATGCTACTTACATGGGTAAAAACAGACTCAGCCTCATAAAACTACAGAGCTACCCCCAAGCCTGCACGACTTGCCTCTTGGCAGATTTACGTAAACTTAACTGTACCCTTTCCAGATCCAAACTGCCTGGTCTTCAACAACCTTGCCTGCAAGTTCCCCTTCCCAGACCACCCCCTCCCATAAACCAATGAGCCTGGTGGCACAAAGTGTGTGTCTTTGACACCAATAAGCTACTTACGTTGGCACCATGGGTTGAATAGTATGTAAGTGTCAGTTGCTGAGTTTCTGTGCGTCCGGATGATGCCAAAGGGAGTCCAGATAGCAACATACAGGCGAAATTTCCCAACAATGCAGGTGGCAGAGGACATGATGGACAGGCGAATGGAATTGTTCTCCTTGTGGATAATCTTGGCTCCCCATTCCCCAGGCTTCAGCACATCACCTACAAGGATCGGGATGTAGGTGCCTTTGTTTGGCTGTGGGTAGCGACCTGGAGAGACAGTGGGTTAACTCCATGAAATGGTTCACGTTGGGAAACAAAGACACTCTCAAAAAAACAGTCCTCTGTCCCTTTGTCTATTTTCAGCAGAGATGGCAAATGTTAGTGGGCAGAGACCACCTACCTCCCTTAGAGCTTCACACAGTTCCTGGTCACTTGTGTTGCTGCCACCCAAGTGCACACACCACCTCTCAGCAGGCAACCTGTACAAGCACCCCCTACCATCTTACTCCAGAAATTTTCAGTCTTGCTAGCTTGGGCACTGCCAGGAATGTACCTGTGGCAGCAAGAGCAGGGGCTGTCCCAGGCTTTCCTGGCTCAAAACTGTTTATCCTAGCACAGTGAGCTGTGCTCCAGCCTTGGAATGAATAAGAGTTCCTTCCAAAGTTCAGAGGCACCCATCACCCTCTTTGCTAACATGCAAGTACCTACTGGGGCACAGATGTTGGCTTTGGGGCTCTAGAAGAGCAGAGCCTTGTTTTTCTCACTGCACCACAGCACCAACAAGCACAGGCTCTTTCACACATACCCACGCAGATGAGGCAGAGGAAACACAAGTCTGTCTGCCAGTGGATACCCAGTGCTCAGTTCTTGCAAGCACCTCTTGGATGCAGTGGGAACTGACTCTGGATACCCAGAGTACGGATGAATGCATCTGGGCTGGATAGCCAAATTTTCTCTGCAAGCAATGGACCCCAAAGCATGACACACCTCCAAAGTGCTCTGCATGACGTTCTGCCTCATATCAAAACAAATCATGGCCCAGAGAAGATTATTTTACTTGCCAAATATAAAAAGCATCTAGATGGATAAAGTATGTACAAACATGTACACTGCCAGAATTCAAGTTAGGTGGGAAGGATTACACCCCTTGACAGAGCCAAATTATATCTGGAATCCAACCAGTGGTGTAGACAAAAAAAAAGATCCTTGTGAGAAGACTGAATTCCTTATATCATTCTCAAATCTATTCTTCATTTCAGGTTTTAGGCTTAAAGTTATACTCTCATTCACAGATATAGTAACAAAAGGCATGAAAGCAGAGAGACAGACTTCTCTATTTTTCATAAGTATTATTTAAGAGCTTCAAAATTAAATGCAAAGGGGCTTTGATTTTCTTGTTTGCTTACTTTTACACAGTTGATGTAGAGATAAATCCAGAGCTGAACACTGCTACATTTTGGGAAAGGGCAACTCCAGCTTTGAATTTGAAGCTTGTGAGCTGCCACAAACTCTGTTTCTAAGAAATCTGGGCCTACTGCACTTCATCCAAAATATTATTCAGTACACAAAAACTTCCATTTTGCAGATTTTCAGTACAAATAAATAGCCCAGTTTCCCTGAAGGCCAGGGAGGCTGTAACCCATGAAACCCACTCAGATCAGTGAGGGATGTAACAGAGGGAAGAGACCTACAAAAGAAAGAAGGAGTAGAATAAGAGAGCAAAATCAATAGAAAACACTAGAAGATAAAGTACAGGACACTTCAAAAATAAGCCATCAAAGGAAAGACAGTCTAGAGAGAAGAGCCTACAGAGGTAACAGAGATGAGAGTCTTGCATCTGCTAACAATTGTGATCTGAGAGCTGAGCACATTCTTGTTCTTTGTAGTGGAACTGGGTATGACCCAGCTTGCCTCTACAGTTGATGTTTTGCTTCTAGATTTGACATAATTGTTGTTGTGTTTTTTTTTTTTTAATTGATTTTTTTTTTTATAAGCAGTCCACTCTAACAAAGCTGCAAAGCAAACCAAGTAATTGAACTGACACCCTCTAAAACCATTATCAAGTGTACTTTTTAAAACACCTTATTTGCCTCTTTCAGACAGGTTGGGAGGGAGGGAGAGATCAGTATTTTAGCATATTTAGGAAATGACACTGTCAGCCTCTGTCCCTTCTGGGGACAGAAGGAGGTGTGCTGTAGCAGGGGCTCCACACCAACACTACCGTGTCCCACGTGTGCTGGTAATGGGGAAGCTGCAGAATCTCTCCCCAGTAAATCTGCCCATAGGAACCAGACAGGATCCCAAAGGAGCCATGAGGCTTTTGCAATGCATCTTTATGGAAACCTCCTCACCTGCACTTCATAGGTGGCTTAGCAAGGTACCAAGCCTCTGGCACCCTCACTTTTCTGAAACACCTACATGAAAAACTCCATTTACCCTTCAAAACAACAATGGTCCGTCTCTTATGCAAAGCTACAGGACACCCTTATCTATATGCTGCTTGGCAAGGGAGCACCTGTAGCTGCTGCTGAGGAGTATGCAATGTCCTTTCAGCCCAGCATCCATGTATGCACCCCACAGCTGCACCCCTGCAGTAAGAGAGGCCACTGCACTGTCCTGCATGAGGAGAAGGTGCTCTGGGATATTGCCTGCAACCCTAGCAGGGATGCCAGGGAAGGGATATCCTAGAAGTCAGGATGATTTTCAGGTGTTATAAACAGTATATACAAGCAAATATTATTTGCTGCTGGCAGGCAGGGTTTGGGTGCTTGCTAACAGTTGCATAAAGCCTAAAGCCAGAATGAAGGCTGGGAAGATGGGCAGAGCCCTCAAGAGCATAGTGAGCAATTTCCAACATTTTCTTTGAGAAGAAGACAGCTTCCTTCATCTCCTGAAATGAATACCAAAATGCAAATGGAAGAGCAAGAGAATTGTTACTTCTGAAAGGAGCTTGTAGAGCTGATTTGTAATCACACATCTAGACACCTGACAGCACCAGCCACACTAGTCTCATATACACACATCTGTTGTCTTGATATTTGAGCACTATGAAGCTGAGTATCTTTGGCATTACATGCCAAGGTTGCTGGCACAAACATCCCTGTGTAGGTTCAGTACTATGTTTATCAACACTGTAGGGAAGTTGTCTCAAGACAACTTGGCCATTGGAATCTATCTACATCTTGAGCACACATTTCTGCCTGCAATGTAAAAGAAGGGCCAACTTTGGCTCATAGCTGGGATATCTGTGATGTCAGCCCTTTCACAGAACAGATAATGTGCAGTGGTGATTCCACGCTCTAGTTAAGAGTCTCTAAGGAATGAGATTCGATGATATCCAAATACTCATTACCAAAAGCCTGTGAACGCCTGGCAGAGTACTCCCTGGAGGATCTTTCATGCTAACCTAACACACAGGGAGGCAGGAGGGTGTGTTTGGGTGCATATCAGGACCAGGATCCATATAGTGAGGATAAACTCTTCTTCTGCTGACAGGAGGGCGTTTCTGCCAGCAGCATCAGCTGGCTCAGCATCCCTCATGCTCAGATTTGCTCCAGGAGCTGGCAGCCTGTACCACGCTCTGCAGCCAGTTCTCCATGGTTGCCTCACTCCCCAGTGCTCACGTGTGTTTTGGGTGTTGGAGGCCCTGGCCCTCACATGAGGATATTTCACAGCAAATTGTGAAAGACGAAGTTGTTGTATGACACGATGCAGTTGGGATGTTCCTGTCTCTTTTCTCTAACAGTATACAGAAATGGGAAAATGCAGTCTGAAAATTCAGAAAGCCCAAAGGTTGTTGCACTGTTACCATCAGGCACAGTGTGCCTTTTTTATAGGCTCCTTTTGCAGCTTGGAAGATATCCAGTACTGAATGACAGCTGCTGACTGTCTTGCCTTGAAGGCAGGACAGGGCAGCAGAGAATTCACAGTGACCCTCTTTCAGGGGCTTCCAGCTCCCTGCATTTCATTGCAGAGGTGGGTACTGAGCCATGATACTGCCAGAAACCTGTTCTGTTTTTACAGAAAGTTCCTTTTTACAGAAGCTTTAATGACACAAACATATTGATTTCTCTTGCTGCACAGTTCACAGGCCTTTGGTCCTTCTTTCCTCCTTTCTTATCCCACTTTGGTTCCTGTAGCTATCCAAGCTTGGCTCCTAAAGCTCCTTCTCACTTCAGTTGCAGCTCAGCTCTGTTCTGCACCTCCTGGGGTCTCCAGGCATGCAGGAAAAGAGAAGCAAAATAGCTGCTATCACTACTGAAGGAGTGCTGGTCTCTCTCAGTGCTGCATCACCAGGCTTTAAAAGTAAATAAGCATGTGAGTGAAGGTCTGCATGGTGAAATGCACTATGACTGAGGCATGTGTGGATGTAGGCATGTATGGGATTATCCTCCCCACTCCCAACACAGCCTTTACAGGTGCAAAAAGAAGAGTGCAGTGTTTGTTAAAACTTGCCAAAGTCTATTTATGCAGCAGCGGAAGAATGAGCCATTTAAAACAGGACTGTGGCTACACACACATGCACTCAAAATGAGATATCCTTAACATATGCCTCAGCTCCTTAGCATGTCAGCTCCTGGGCCTGTCAGGCATGGAGACAAGCTGTGTTTAATTCTGGATAACACTGCTGCACCAGAGAGGGATTTACAGCAACAGAGGGAGAGTGAGAGAGAGGTACAGCAAGTTCAGTCGGCAAAACACAAGCGCTCCTCCTCCAGCTCCCCACGTCTGCCAAGTCCCACTGCTGCTCTTCCTTCCAAGTTACTAACAGGAGACCAGGGCTTGCTCGAACAACACTCTTCCTCCTCCCTTGCCCAGCCACCTGGAAGCTCCTGTCTCCACTGAGTTTATTTTTTCCCTCAATTCCCAGTGGCCATGTATGTGTGTGTGTGCACTTAATAGCTCCTAGCTATTAGCACAGCCCGTGGAGGGACTGACGGGTGCTCTCAGATAGGCCCTACACAAGTCCGTGGCTGTTTTACTGCAGGCAGGGAGGAGATAAAATTTGGTAACACAGAGGTGAGAAATACAGTTAGCTTCAGGGGACTTTTCCTTCTTGATGGAAGTAGATTACCTCAAAAGAAAAGGAGGTGAACAAACTACTTCTCAACAGCTTTTTTAGGGACCCTCATTAGAAGATTGTCTTTTAAAGGAGCTGAGGAATCTGTCTCCTTTTGGGAAATACATCATACACAGTAAGGTTAACAATTACCTTGATAGCTTCATTTGTTTTATCTAGATACATTTTTCAATGCAAACAGCAGCAAATCTATCTCAATGCCAGCCCTGGAAATAAAATAATTGTGACAGGGCAATGAATATATTGGAGCTTGAAGCCACAGTAAAGAAGAACAAGAAGAAAAGGAAGAAGGAGAAGAGAGAGAGAAAGAGGAAAAAGAAGGCAATGGGATGGCAAGGAAGGAGAAAGGAAAAAAAAAAAAAAAAAAAAAAAAAAAAAAAAAAAGCAGTGTCTCTAAGTCACTGCTTTAATATCGCGTCTGGTTCCCTCCCATCATCAAATCCCATTGCCTTCAGAAGTGCTGCATACAAACTTGGAAATGTAGTAAATCCAAATATCTTCAAATAATTTTTGCTTATGGCACCAGATAGGAATCCTTAACATCTGACCACTTTGCCCCAGGAGTGTATGTTAAGAGTACTTTACAGTTGTAAAACACACATCAGAGTTATGTGCTTTAGCTATTAAAAAGCATTGAAAAATACAGCTAGATTTTAAATGCCACTTGATATTCCTGCAGTAGTGCAAAAGAAGAGAAGAATAAAGATCCCTTTGAAATAGAGAATTCATGGACCATCTCAAGGAACTCCCTCCTCTCTGCTCCTCCAGGACCGGGATGAGAATTCCAGAGGGGAGAAAAGAAATACCCTAATGCCTTCATTCAGCAAGTGGAGAGTTCTGTTTTTCTTTGCTAAGAGCTGACATACAGGTCTTTTCTCTCCCTGGAATCAATTGCTAGGAAATGTACTCCACTGCTAATAAATTACTCTTTCTTCCTCAAAATGGGACCATCTTGAGAAAACAGGAGTCAATGTGAGAAAGGCCACAGTCTCTGCGTTCACGTCATCTAGTTTTCTATATATATTCTTTTTTGTTGTTGTTCTCTGTTAAACACGAAAATAGGGTACCACTGAGTCTGAGGTGATTAGCATTGTACCCCTGGTTACTTAGTTGAACTCAAATGTGCTTCTGACTATAGGTGGGTATTTGGTGTCACCTAAATATGGGATCAGCTCTAACATCTTTTTATTCTTAGCTACTTTCATCTGTTTATAGCTATTCCTATGGACCTAGCCTGGGATTGTAGAAAAAGGAACAGTACATCTCCAGTCTCATCTCAGTCGAGAAGCTGATGACTTATAGCCTGAGGAGTACATACAGGCAGGTACATGGGTGCCCAGATGTGTGGAAAGGTGATAGTAGCTTAGAAGACTGGGATATATGATTATTTGAGGAGTATGCCAGGGAATAAAAGGTTCATAATAATATTTACGACTAGGCCAATATATATGTATTTATGAAACCATTTAAGGAAAATTCAAATAGACAACAATTTATGAGGGTGTGGGGAAATATATGATTAGAGTAAGGATGTACCTATAAACTCATCAAGCTCTCTAGGATTTACAGCCATGTACAGGAAACTACTATTAAAAGCAAGATTGAAGGATGTATGATCCCATCTAATCATACATCTGCTTTTCAGAGAAATCACTGCCAGTGCAGCAGTGATTGTGGAAACTGCAGCACTCATGCCAAGCTGGCTGCCCCAGGTGTGCCATGCTCAGACAGGCTGAACTCTGCACAGTGTACAACCAAGAGCCAAGACTGGCACAAAGTAGCCAGTCACCATGCGGGTGGTAGCTGGGAGGAATCAAGATGGGTGAAGGATTCATTGGCTCCTCTGGATTCCCCAGGTCTCCAAGCAAACTGAAACTGTTCAAATTGAATGGCTCTTTTATCTCATCCCTAGGCCAATAAAATGAGTATTTCCCAAGAGGTAATGTTCACCTTTCTTCTCATTAAAGCCAGGAAGCAGGCTGCAAGAAAGGAAATATGTGGTGAAGGAGCAGCTCCCAAACCACTGGTACTGAAGCAGGGCTGCAATCCAGCACAAGAACTGGAATAATATCTCATTGCTCTTTATATGTGGATATTTTTCCATGTGGATTTTTGGTACACTCATTTTTTTCTATCCTTTGGCAGACATTTACAGTCCTCATTTAATGAAGCATTATATGAGAAACTGAATTACAGTAATTCACGTTAGCACTTCAGCCAGTTTCACTGATGATTACTCTATTGAAAACAGTCTGTTAAGGCAAAAAGGACTTTAGTCATAAGGAATCCTCCCTGAAGGATGTCAGTCAAAATGTCTTTCAAGAGATTGGGTGAAATATCTGTATATTTGCACACATATATTTGTCTTTAAATTTTATCCCATGGATTCTAGTCTCTGTGTGAATGGTTTTTATACGGATTGTGGATTAAAAAAAAAAAAAAAAAAAAAAAAAGATACTAAAGATTGTTCTGTGAGTGTTTGAGACCAAATTTCATATGACACAAGAAGATTTTGTCCCAGGTACCCTTGATTCATTATCAATTAGAAGGATTAAGCAGTCTCTACTTGCTTCATTAATCATCTTTTTAATGATGCAAAGGAAGCAAAAATAGGAACAAAACAAGAGACGTAAAACTACATTTTAGGGAATAAAGGAAATAGAATAGCTCTGCACACACACAGTACCAAGCCATTACCATTGTCGTATTTTTTCATGAGCAAAATTAGTCTTCAATGGATAAAAATTCTGTAATGGATTAATGTCAGTGCTGGGAAACTTCCAGTGCTGGGGACTAATAATTTCTGAATAACTTTGTATAAACAGCACTCGCTGCAGGCACGGCCCTGCAAAAACAGATGTTTTCTCAGCTCCAGACAAATTTCCTGGGAGCCAAAGCTAGCTGTCCCTACCAAAAGTTTCTTTGTACCTTAAAGCACACTGAAACACCCCAAAGATCCTACATCTCATGAGCAGCCGGGTCCACATTGCCAGAGTAATCTATTCACCCTTGGAGATATAAAAACTGCCCCCAGGGCAAGGCGCTGAACAACCTGAGCAAGCTGGACCTGCTTTGAGCAAAGGCTTGGACATGAGACCTGCAGGGGTCCCTCCAACCTATTCTATGGTTCTGCTACACTGTTTGAAGTCCACTGCTCAGGCACACCAAGAGCTCCTTGGAAAGGTGATTTTACAACAGCCTGCCAGTATTTCTTCATGTCCATCACTTTAAAGTCTCAAACTCTCCCGAGGTCAAGCTGTGTCTGCTGTAAGGCTGTTGTCTGAGCCATTCCATAGGTGTAGCTTCTGCCTGACTGTACTGAAGGGTAGGATTCACCTCCCCTGTCTTTAGTGATCTTAAAATCACAGTCTAGTCTGTGGCGTAGAGTCAACATAGGAAGACAAAATACCCAGAAGAGAATTCATCCCATTTTAAGACAGCAGGGCTAAACTGCCACCTGGAGGTGCCTGATTGCTTCCTCTGCTTACAGAGGCAACCTAGGCAATGTTTCTGAGCTGGGTGCTAGTCTTCAGGCAGCTGGCATTATGGGAAGTGAATGCCCACTCTTCAGGCAGACAAACAAACAATACAAATATAATACAAATTTTATATATATAAATATAATACAAACAAACAATATAAATGAGGCACATCTCTGTGCAACGATCTGACAGCACAGCACTGACACCTTCAGCATTCAGTGCCCATCCCTATGCATGAGAAATCTCCTCCTTCTCCCCATTAGGGCACCAAATATTGGACTTTCCACTAGAAGAAGTAGCAAGAGTCAAACAGATCACCTCTGGATGAAGTGACTGCAGCACCCTAAATCTCCTTCTCATTGCAGGAATGCTATTTTGCTTTCTGTTACTAGCCTCTGAGGACAGATGTACTGTATTTTGACCACATCTGCATAAAGAGAAGCAATCGTGGAACACTAAATATTAACTGATTCCTAGCAGAGGAGCTTGAACATCTCAGCTCCCAGCTGAATATCTGTGAGCTAAATTCCTTCTAGCAAGAGGGCAGTGGTGCTCATAGAAGCAGACACTTAAAAAACAGGAGAGGGCAATAGTGCTGTATCCTAGACTGATTATGCAGCACTTTTCAGATGATTCCCTGTCACCGCACATGGGACATCAGTGCTGCTATTCCCATTTCACAGAAGAGAGAGTAACGGTGAAGAATGAGGAGGGAAAGAGAATTCAATCACACACCCAGGGCTGGCTGCAAAATCATCATCCATTACTGAGTTTGTTCAAAGTCTGTCCTAGCTAAGGCTTTGTTTAATGCTATTCCTAATGTGGCTGATGAAGGTTTTTTTATTCAGGTTTAAAAATTCAGGGTAAAACTGTGGACAAAAATGTGTTAGGAAAGAGCAACACAAAAATAAAAAAATAGCTTGTCTTAAGTGGACTGTGCAACATCAAAATAAATGTTAAATTTCTTCTTCCAATATAGAATACCTGATTAAAACAAATGCAAACAGCACACAATGAAATAAAAAACAAATGTTCCATTTTCCACTTCTTCTTTCTACAGCTGTTTGTTTTAAACATATAAAGATTAAGGGAACAGTCTTGAATTTAATTAAATCCCAAAAGAACTAATGATATTTATGCATATTAATTTTTTAAAGGCATTTGTGGCTGTTCAGCCAATCACTCACTGGACTGTCATAACATGCCTCCCAACCCTAATTTAAATTAGAAAGAAGAGACCCATGGAAAAAAAAAGTGCAGATAGTAACCTTTTCTCTGCACATATGTTTAAGAGATAAACGCCCATCTAGCTTTAAAAGGCAAAAAATCTAATAAATGTCCACATCATCATAATTCAGTGGTAGAAAAAAAAATCAATGTTACAAATTTTGGAAATGTATCTCTCAGGAAAGTAAATTGCAACATCAATTCAAACCTATTTTTAAGAGTTTATTGTTGGAACATTGATGTCTTGACACAGAAACTCACAGATCATTCTGGATGAAACCAGGGCTTTCCCAGAACTGTGATATATGGAGCAGCATTTTGTGGGGCCATCTTCGGAGCACAGCAATAAGCCACAGCCTGTCATATACTTTTCCCCTTCTCTAGCTAGGTTATAGCTTTAGTCCTGTAAGTCTAGTCCTATACCTTCAATAAGCCAACAGGGACATTAGGATCAGAGTCTCTGAGGAAGATCTCCTGATGAAAAAAATGCTTTCTTGGCTCTTTTTGAAGTAAATTGAGAAAGCATCTGATATGATCCCAAGTAGGTTTCTGGTCCAATGCTACAATCTCTGAATCTTTTCCCTGGTTAGCAGGTTGGCTCAAAATGTAGGCCATGAAATCATAAGGCCTTCAGTTCTTCCATTCTGCTTAATTTTTCCCCGTTGTGTATTCAACGTTTTGTCATCTCAGTTCATACACAGCATCTCTCCCACCTCAAACAAGATACTCCTCCTGCCTGCATCTCCTAAACAGTAATGATAGATGTTTCCTGTTCCACCTACCTTTCAGCATTGCCATATGATATTACACAGATACCTTTGAAAGCTCAATAAAGTACAGCTTCTTGCTAAACAAAAAGCCCCAAATACTACTCTCAGAAGTAATTCGGTTGATTCTTTCTTGATCAAGGGTTCACAGCCTGTTTAGAAAAGCATTTCTTTGCCTTTGGTTAAACATGTTTTTATGGTTTATCAGTCATAACAGGAAAAGACCTAGACATTAAGTACTGATGTGTTCCTGTTAATGAGAGGCTCTTCAGACTTACTTTGCTGAAAAGACAGCTTTTGCCAGGCACTTACCTATCAAATACTCCAGCCAGAATTTGTCCGTCTCTGGCTTGTAGGGTCGGTTGAAGTCGATCTGGATTTGGAAAGGCTGCCCTCGACGCACTATCAGCTTAGGGTTGTAGTACTTGTCAGTATGGTGCTGCTGCTTGTTAATCTCATAGGGTTCCTTGAACATATGAATGTCCACAACACGCAGGTAATCTGCAGAGGCACACAAATGAGCAGAGAGAAGAGTCACAGTCTTGACATCACCATCACTAAAGGCCCTGTCCTTCACTTCCCCAGCACTGCCTCATCGAGAAAGAACAGCCAATGGAGCACGTTAGATCTGTTTGAGGCTCGCACCTTCCTGTCCAAGCAGGGTTTTATAGACTGAAACCTCTCTGTCCACCTGCTGTTGTTGCAGAAGCCGTAAGGCTTCTAGTGACTGATGAAAGCAATTGCAGAAAGTGCAGGTTCCTGTGGGGTGTAAGCTGAATGCCCCCAGGGAGAGCTGTGCTCTGTCTTTCCTTTGGCATCAGCTTTCTGTGAGTCTGCGCCTCGCTGACACTAGTTTGCCAGTACAATCAGTGGGCCTTTGACAGCTGTGGCTTCATGTCTCCCTTCTTGCAGCCCTCCATTTGTAAAATGCAAATGCACAGGTTTTTTTGATGCTTAAATACATTAATGTTTATAAAGCACAACTGCTACCAAGTGCTGCAGAGCCTGAGAGGCAGTTAATGATCTTGCATTCAGCTGAGAGCTTGGATGTCTGTATTAAATAAGGCTTTAGTGTACTGTATGTGTCTAGACTCAGCTTCTCAGAACACCTCCACTGCTATTAGCATCTTTTATGAAAACTCAATATGACATTACAGTATATAATTACAGTATAAAGTTATAGGCAAACAGCAGTGGGTATCTATAACATGCACAAGCAAA
This sequence comes from Oxyura jamaicensis, assembly GCF_011077185.1. NCBI lineage: Eukaryota > Metazoa > Chordata > Aves > Anseriformes > Anatidae > Oxyura > Oxyura jamaicensis. The sequence goes on along the minus strand of NC_048894.1, from coordinate 69,623,991 downwards.
GTACACACCTCTCTCCCTTCAAATCAGGGCTATCTAAAGGGTTATAGCTGCCAGAAGTTAGCCTGTTCAGCTAATGACCAGTGTGCAGAGGCACTGGGATAGCCAAAGGCACTGGCAGTCACCACCAGCTGCATGACTATTACACTGGGAATCTTCACAGTGGGAGCTTTCTCACACAGCGGCTCCTTCAATGCACACATTTAAGTTGTATGTATTCGCTAGTTTCACAGCCAGTTCCAGCAAACCGTGAGCAAACACATCAAAATGAACTGGACATCATTTCTCCTACATGTTTGGACAGATAATCAGGAAAACTCTGCCAGGAGGACCATTATTGCCACAAGGAGAGAGAGAGAAGAGTGAAACTTGATTTGCTGCTCTCGGCTTGAATTTCCAGGTGCTGACAGTTAGAAACTAGCTAATTTCTGCATTTTATACTGATGCTACAGAGCCAAACTCATGCCTGGCAAAAAGAGGTGCACACTTACAGCAGCTGGTAGATCTGTGTGTACTCACAATGGTGGCTAATTTGGCCTGCTACTGAGTACACTGTGAGCAGGAATGATGCACTCAGCGAATGAGTCGGATATCCAAACTGCTGAGAGCTAAACACGGCTCATTTCACAGAACTTCAGAAAACGGCTTCGTGCACAGCTTTTCCCTGGAGGCAGGAAGACACAGAAGGCAGGCAGGCTCTGGGCAAGGAGCAGAGCCGCTGCCTATCTGGTGTGTAGCCTCCAGGCTGCAGTAGGGTGGGCATTAGCCCTGTCCTTCTGCAGGGATGTGTTCAAAACATTAGTGATGTCGCGTAGGCAGCAATGCCCTGGGCAGCAGCATGTTTCTTCTCCTGCCCCAGCCGAGTCACCCAGCCTGGGCTGTGGGCAACAGCTGATGGAAAGGAGGTAAATATGGGCAGCAGGATCTGGTCCCTCTGGTGCGTTGTCACCACCAGCTGCTCATACTTGCCCTGTGGGAAACTAAAGGAAAGGAAACTGCCCCAGGACATGCCAAGATAAAGATCCTTTCATGGAAAAGCTCTGTAGAACTGAAGCAAAAAACATTTGCCTCCTGTCAACCTCATCTGCAGAAAGGCTGAGACAGGCTTAAAATCCCATGGCAATGTTATTGTTATTCTCTGCTCAATTCTCTGGGCTTCTGGAGTAACTTTTGTAGATCCCCACTGGCTTTAGTGCTGTCTAAAGTAACAGAGATGGTTCTTGTGTGAAACTTTAAATGGTTTTTGCTCAGAAATCACTCTCATTGACCCTCTATGAAATGGGGAATGTCTTCACCTCCCTCTCTGCAAAACTTACCCATGTTCCCTCATAATAATGCTGACAAAGCTCATAATTAAATTATGTGAGGCAGAAACTTTCTGGAGGGCTGTGAAGACAGGGCAGGGGGAAGTCTCTCCTGTTTTCTCTCCCAACCCCTCTCTGGCTGAAAACATTCTATGTAAAAGTTGCACATTGCAGCTCTGTGAGAGGTGAAACTATCAGTAAGTTTGGCTCAGCTTCTTCTCGCTTCCAGGGAGGCATAAAAATTCTTTTGAACATTTGTTGTGTTTTCATCTTGTTTTCTGAAACAAAAGACCCTGCCCTTCATTTGAAAGTTACCCCCTTCAAGGAACTACAAAGCTAAGTCATCCCAGGGTGTCAGTTCAGCATTTGCTTCATTTTTCCCAGGACTTTACAAGGCTCCTGTCAAAACACAGCTATGCACATCTGCATAAAACACATTTCACTCTCACTCTCAGTGTTAAAGTATTTGAGCCCGCCAAATGAAGATGACCTGTGACTGAGCCCATGTTAATTACAGTAATGATAATTACAGAGGACAAAATATGAGCAGGGTAATGGGATGTGCGAACATCATCACCAGGAGGGGTTATGTCATCTAAAGGAAGGGTCCAGCCACTGTGTATTTCACTGCTCATCTGTTTGTGAGGAATAGGTGGCCATCGAGGGCTCCTTTGAAGTCCGGACTATGCAATGGTTTGCACACAGCCTCATCCACTATTTCATGCAAGTGGGCTTCCTGCAAAAGATGCAGCAGACTAATGTTTTCTTAAAGCTTTTGTAATGTTAAATTTTCATGGAAAAAAATGAGCACAAGCCTGAGCTGCTTTTCAATACCAAGAATAGCCTTCAAACATCAGGGTTTCTTGGAGAACCAGAGAGAAAGGGCTCTGGATTACAGACCAAGCAGTAGGAGTTTCCAAAGGAGGTGTCCATCACTCTGCTAACAGGAGAAGCACGATTCCTTGGTGAGTCCCTTAACTTTGCAAAGGTGGGCGCATGGGGAGCTTGTGGGCCGTGCGGCCGCAAGGCTGTGTCCTCCCACCGAGCAGGCTGTACGTGTCAGGCCCACTCATAACATGATGTGGTGAGATGAGCTGGCTAGGAAGAGCCAGGGGGAGGAAGCAGCACAGGCGTACTCACAGACACAGGCTTTTTGCTAAATAAGCCTGCAGCAAGCAGCCTGCAGCAGGCAGCCCACTGACCTGGCTGGGAAGACAGCTGTCCCTGCAGCCTCCACCAGTCTCCCCGGCTGTGATTCAGAAGAGTAGAAGTGGGTGTCAGCAGCGAGCTAGTCAAGCTCGGCGTTTACCTCATCCTAGAGTAGTAGCTAAAATAGGTCAAATGAATCACACCCTAAAAATGCCTGTTTCTCTCTGTTGGCTGTCAAAGGAAACAAGGGTGACTAGCTCAGCTGTAGACACCTACACTGCACAGATCAAGGGCAGGATTCAGCTCAAGACTGAGTCCTCTAAATTTAGGCATCTGAATGATGTGAGCCTGATACGTAAATTCTTATTATGGCCAGTGAGATCTGGTTGATGCAGCCAGTGGAGCTAAGAGAAAGGTATCCTGGAAGCAATACCAGGGTATGATGTCCAGCCAGACTATGTCCTCACCTTCACCTGGGCTGGCTGTGTGTTGTCTGCCATCTGACACAGCCGAAGACACCAACATTTAAATGTTTACAGCAGATGTCTCATCCTGCCCCAAAGGTTATGAAATACCTTACTTGTAAAAGCTAAGATAAAAGCATTTGCCTGCTTTTATCAGAGTGTTAGGGAAAGGAGATATGAGAATCACTATAAAAGGCTACAAAGACAACCCAGAAGTAAGAAGTATAGAATGAGAAGGGAAAGAAAGTGGCACAAGCAATCCTCTGCAAGGACATGCCTTGCCCTGCTGTGCCCTGCTGCTCTGGCTCTGCCTGCCGACTCTCACTTTATCCCCCAGTGCTGTAAGTAGTGAGGCAGGGGTTGGTCTATTCTCCCACATGCCTGGTGACAGGACGAGGGGGAATGGGATAAAGTTATGCCAGGGGAGGTTTAGGTTGGATATTAGGAAGAATTTTACTGAAAGGGTTGTTAGGCATTGGAATAGGCTGCCCAGGGAAGTGGTTGAGTCACCATCCCTGGAAGTCTCTAAAAAACATTTAGATGTAGAGCTTAGTGATATGGTTTAGTGGAGGACTTGTTAGTGTTAGGTCAGAGGTTGGACTAGATGATCTTGGAGGTCTCTTCCAACCCAGATAATTCTGTGAAGTACTCTGGGCAGGTTCAGCTCCTGAATGCAAATTCCAGTCTGAGCTGCGTGTAGAAAGCATTTGGCTATAAACCTTTAATGTGCTCTGATAGGCAACTTAAACATCCTACCTGAAAATGGTGTGTCCAGGGACCACATGTACATCAGCTGACATCAGAGGCATAGATCACAGCTGATGTGTAGTGAAACAGGAATGCTGCTATGGTTCATTCTCTTCCCTTCCCCTCCCCCCCCCCCACCCCCCCATTCAGGTCACCCCTTGCATGTTATTGCTACAAGCATTGCAGAGCTGGACTGCATAGCAGAGCTGATCCATCTGTATAGGGAATTTTGCCATTATGCTCAAACTATTTTTTTTCAGCCATACCAGTCCCATAGTCAAGCTGATCCTATGGCCACACAAACTCTTGCTTTGAATAAGGGCTGTTTTTCTCACCTGCCTGACCTTAAGCATCACCTTAAGCACATGGCAGGCTTCTGCCTCAACACACTTGACCTGATATTCCTGTTTACATTGCATTTCTGAGAAGCAAGAGGCTGCTGTTTACCAGCACCACACTTCTTTCACAGCCTCATATAAAGCACATCAAAAAGCAATACTAATCTTTCCCCTGGTACTGGTGGGTTTTAGCTATAAGCTGCATTCCTTCCAAGGTACCCCACACCCTTACACATCTCCAACTATGGTGAGCATAATGGGCTTGATAGGACACCCAGTCAGGACCTTACATTACATTTGACACTTTAAACACCCGTACTTTCACCAGAACTACAGGGTTGTTTGAAACAGTTCAAGCAAAGTTTCTACAGTCTTAACATGCCAGTTGGTTTGCTTAGGCGTTTTTCTAAAGAAATGATTTTTAAAGATATGTGTGTGTAATAAAATGGGGGGATGTGTTTAAGGCATATTATTAGAATTACAGAAATAACGATTTTTAATAAGACTGTCCTTGTCATTGAGTATCTCTTTGCCTGTTTCCCAATGTGTAAAATGCAGTACTTAATGCTTGTCCACATTTATTAAGCACTCTTAACCCTGTATGAAAAGTCCCATTTGAGTACTATTATTACCTCTTGCTACTATGAGTGGCCACATTCAATAGGTTCTGCTGTTAACCTCAAACAGGCCAAAACTTAATATAATTTGCTTGGTGACTCATTCAGAAGCCAATTGTGTTTTCTTCTAAACCAAATATTATTTATGTTTTTCAGGTTCACACAAAAAATTTGGCATCGATAATGCATTCTGATTTGCCCATCCCTCGAATTATACTGTTTTGTCTTCCCAACCAAAAGATTTAGACACTTTTCACAGGAATATTATTAAAAATTTGTGGATTCCTTTTAGATCCTCAATCATTTTTATGAGTGAGATAAACATCTAGTACATCTTGCAAAAACATTGTGCAGCAGCTTCACAGTCAGTTTAAGACTGTACAAACCAGAAGAGCCATTAAAAGGCGAAGCTCTTCCTGCTCCCTTCACCCCAGTGCTGCCACAGCCATGCCTGAAGCCAACAGATGAGCCAGGCTGAACTGGAACCAAACCCCACTAAATTAAATTTTCTATTCTACATCTTCTTCTGTCAAAAATGTCTGGTTTTAACCCAGTGTCCTGACCTGCTTCACCACCAATTTCTTGGAGAAAAGGGAATGGCCCAGAGTTAGGAAAAAACAACAGTAACAGGACCACATTTTCTGGCAGCAGTGACAGGTAATTATGACTTTGGTTAGGAAACTACGTTCATATTTGTATTCTCCAACTGCAGATGTTCAATGACACCCTGCTGCCAGCTCTGCAAAGCGGAGCCTTCACCGAGCCCAGCCCTTGAACTGTCACCCACAAATTTAAAAGACTTGAGGAATTCCTCCTAAAGTTACTCTGTGATTGTAATCAAACTGGGAAAACCTATTATTGCCTTTTAATCACTCCCAAAGTTCAAGCTGAACACCAGTCATTCAACTTCTCCATGCCCAACTTTCCCCGCCCATAACTTAAGGTAACATTTCCACACAGACAGGTGTTTTTACCAGTTGTTTTTTGTTGTTGTTGTTGTTTGTTTGTTTGTTTTCCCTGAGCAGCAATAAAAACTATCTGAGATCAAGACATGTAAAGAACTGTAGAAGTATGTAGGACTCAGATAACAATACTGTGCAAGAAGTGTTTCGGTTTTGATTCACAGACCTAGACAGCCATTAAGTATGAAAGACATAAAAGTAGATTTACATTTTAATTGTACACTGTACCTTTTGGATTAAATCCTCTAGGTATCAATCCAAAAGCATCCATTTCGGGGACCTCATTTTCTTCAGCATTGGAGTTGTTTGATGGGAGGGCTCTTCTCCCATTCAGTGGAGGTTTTTTCTTCTCTTTGTCGGTGCTCGTTGGTTCAGACATCCTGTATTAAAAATGTTGTAATACCATGAAAGAAAGAAAGAGTGCCAGGAGAAAGCAAACATGAGACAGCATGGCACATGTAAAATGGGAGAAACCAGAAACAGTGTGGGGTGCCAGTGAGCTACACATTTTAGATTCACATAAGTAAAAACTGAGAGGAAAAAACATCAGTCTAATGTTGGAGTACAGCTCTCTAAGGATTGGAAAGCATTTTGTTTGTGAAAACACATGAATAAGAGAAGAATGGGGTGGAAGGAGGAAAGGAAAGCCTAACATTGAAGTATTTATCTAAGAGAAGCAAGGCATTAAAAACATTTGGGAAATTCAGGTAAAAATGTGGAAAATCATCAGCTTTTCCACCCTCCAAAACAACATTATTGTGTCCTAAATAGCAAATTATACTAAAATACGTCACACACCACCTCCCCTTAATAAAAATTACATTCTAAGTTATATTGCAATCATCCTGAACACTACAGCCCACAACAGTCTGTGGATGATTACTGGAATATTGTATTTTTGTCTCTATGCACATAAACACCCTAAAGGCTAACTTCTGCATATAGAGAATACACTTTAGAGAAAGAGAGAAAAAAAAAAGAAAAAAAAAAAAAAAAAAAGAAAAAAAAAAAAAAAAAAAAAAAAAAAAAAAAAAAAGCACACCCAGTTATTTCTCTCCCACTAACAACCTTAAGGGAAATCTCAGATGTAGGTTGATCAGAGACTTCTTTCTGAGCTAGTCAAAACTGCTTTCACATCTATTTCGGTGTAAGCATGTAGCAATGAAAGAGCCACGCCAGCCATCTAAGAAAATATTCATGGCTGAGAACATAGCTTCTTCCCAAAGCTCCTGAAAACACCAATTCAAAATACAGCAATTATTTAATAGCAGTAAGCTTTTAAATGAAGTTTCCTAGTTAGCAAGGGTACCTTCTTTTCAGATAGTCTTTTTTTTTTTTTTTTGGTCTTCTCCCTTGCAGATTTTCTGATGTGCAATAGAAGACTGGAAAAAGCTGAGGGCTTTTAAGTAACCTCTGTATATCCTCCTCCCTCCTGTTGCAATAGGACAGTGTGCTGAAAGTGTTGCCAAGCCCTCCCCACACCACCTCCGAGGATCTGCCACCACTGCTGGCACATCTGTGCTTCCTCCCTCCCTCTCTCTGCCTATCTTACCCCAACCCCACTCATCAGGAGCATTTCAGAGCACTTGGGCTAAGGAAATAGCTTGGGCACTGAAGTTTCAGTTCTTAGAGAGACAGAGTAGAGTTTCTCAAGGCACAAGAGCATATGAAGTGCAAGACCGGAAGGGATTTTCTGAGGGACACAGACCAAGAAGCCATGCTCACCAAGTTGCCAGACTTTAATGGTGTCTCTATCTTAGGGTAGCTGTACTGCAACTTTAGATGCTGGTTTTCAGAGTATTTCGAAGTAGACACAGTGATGGTTCCTCTGCCTGGTGCCTCACAGTAGTCCTTTCAGAGGACTCTGGTGCACACAGGCATGTAGGCATTCTATGTAGAGCTCGTTGGTGACTCAGCAAAAGGGACCTCTTCCTTGAATCCATGTGCAGCTCAGGAGAGTGAAGGCACTTGGCACCAAACAGCTCTGTCTGGGGCAGATGACCTCCTGCTCTTATGCATGATAATATCACCTAACAAACTGTGTCTGGAGCAGTACCTGGGGTAAGCATTTTAGCTCTATGCCAACTTTGTTCAGTTCCACTAAACTCTAACATAATGGGAGACTGTCTGACACATCCTCTGTCAGACGTAGCTCCACAAACCACTGGAATTGCATGGAATAAAAGAGGTCCACCAGGAATAATTCAGGCCCACTGCTCTGTTAGCTGTTGCTGCTTAGTAGCAGAGGCACAAGTCTACTAGGAACATGCAATCCAGGCAGAGGACAACACAAACCAGGCAAGAGCCCCTCTTACACATGCATGAGTAGCCATGGGCACTTTTTTGCCTCACTTACAGATGAATGAGTGAGGAGACGCAGCACGAGACTCCATCCTTTTTCAGCTAGACACATAACACCAGCGAAGCCTCAAACCTCTGCTAACTTACTGCCACTGAAACCAAGCCAGGAGACAGAAGAGGTGAGAATTGAATGGCATTCCTGTAATGGGAAACAACAGATAAAAAATCTGAAAGAAGACCACATCCCAGCTCCCTGTGAATTTCCCAGTAGAGACCACAGCCAGAGCAAGGTAGTCCCACACAAGCCAGGACAGCTGCATGGCACAGCACAGGGCAGAGATGTCCACAGGGGACCTGGAAGCAGTGTTGCTGCATTAATATGCTGTTGCAGCCAGGGTAGTGAGCCTGCTAGGTCTGATTGCCAAGGCTCAGCACCAGACTGCAGTGGTTTTGGAGCCAGCTTCACTATCTGCACATTGAGCTACGCTGTCTCGTAGCCAGAGGGCTCAATCTCTCCCCAAGTTCCTCCAGTGGGCTGTTAGGCACACAGCACAGAAAGCAACCTTGCCTGGAGACTCCACTTCTCCTGGTGTGCTTCTCCAAGGGTGCAGACACCCCACAGGGAGAGATCTGGTCCTCTTGTCATCCTGAACTGCAGTTTCCACGGGCTCACTTGTATGCAGATGGTCCATGCGGTAACCATCTGGTGGGCAAGCAATGCCCCCGGCACCCAGGAACACAATGAGCTTTCTGGGGGAGGAGGCTGGTTGCTGAATTTCTTTTTTGCCAGCCCGATTTCTGTGTGGTGTGCTTGTGCCTCTCCTTCCACTTACAGCCAGCGCTTCAGTTCCCAAAACTGCAGCTGTTGTGATGACGTTACAGAAACCGATGTAAATATTGCCTCGGTGCCATGCCTGCTGGAGGTCTGCAACACAAATAAGAAACACCATCTCCCGGGGCAGTCATGTGCTTCCCCAAGTGGCTGCAGTGCTGTCAGAGCTGGGAGGAAAACTTTCAGTCAGAGCAAGAAAGGCAGTGAGTGGATGCAGCCGAACAATCCCAGCCCAGCCATTGTGCTTAAGCAGCCAGCGGTTGCAGATGTCTCCCTGTGCCCCTTCAGGTCTCTCTGGAGCTTTTGGAAGAAGCTGATGATCACTGGCAAAGCAGAGAGACCAAAATTTTTGTCAGCAGCAGCAGGAGCGGGGCTCAGTGTCCAGGGAGAGTAATGTTCTATAGGCTGTAATTTATTTATTTTGTGGGGAGTGATGTAAATTTGTGCTTATGACAGCTCCAGATGGCAGGTATTTTCTCATTACCTTGACTTCCTAGCATTTGCTCTCTCTTGCCTATTAGACTGCACTGGCCTTAATTTAACTTTCATGGTTCAAAACTACTGACATCAGGGCTGCTGCAAGAGGGGGGACAGAGAACACAAAGGCCTGTTTTTTCCTGTAGAGCCTTATATTTAATGAATGATGCTCTGGAATGACCAGTGAAAGAGCACTCCTTTCTTATGAAGCTACTTCTGCACTGCAGAAGAGCTGAGTCCATGCCCATTTCTCAGACAGCCTTCAAACACTCGTGGCCTTTGCCAAAGACCTTTGCAGTTGTGGATGCTCTTCTCACTGACTGCAATGGACCCTGGATGATGGATGACAGAGCCCTTCTTCCTAATCACCACAGAAAAGCCCTTAAATGACTGGAAAGCTTGCACTGTGGAAGTTTATCCAAAATTCAGTTTCCCGTTATCATCAGAGACAGCGTTGCTGTTTCAAGTACCCCCATGCCAGACACAGGTTTTGGGGGAAAATCCCACAAAACACAAGTCAATAAAGCTTTAGAGAAGCCAAACCAGAGAAGAGGACGTGCCAAGAACTGTCACAAGCAAACTGATCAGCCAGGTGCTCATGTAAATGGTTTGCTGTGCTGTGTGCCAATGGCTGGATAGTAGGGATATTTTGCCTACCACTATTTTAGCTACATTGAGCACTCCTCAGCAGCAGCTGAGCATTGTAATGCTCTGCAAGTGGGTGTCTTCCTTTTTTTCCAACTTTGTTTTTGTTTTAATATTACCCTTGTGCCCATTTGCAGTCTAGATGGGAATTCAGATGCATTGAGACATTAAACTACAGCATGTGCATAATCATCCCTGGAAAGACATCATCCTTATTCCAATAAACCAGACACTCTCTACTTTAATCTTCTACATGTAATATACCCTTACCTCTCTCCTGTCTTCTCAGAGCTTTATTTCTGATTGTGCACACTTTCTTAGAAAATCAGGTCTGTCTTCTCCCTCCCTCTACATCATTACTTGTCTCCCAGAAAGTGATGTCCCTCTTCCTATGATGCTTTGCCTTACCAAGGCTGCAGGCAGAGTAGAGCAGACACTAGAAGAAAATATGAATAAAAATGGTATTTTTAAACAGAAGCAAATGTCAGAAATGTTCATTTGGTGGTTTAGTTTGCATATTTTGCTTTCAATTTCTTAAAAACCAAAAACAGCTAATATATCTGTCTGTGTGTAACAGCTCTGGCTACCACTCATGAAGGAGTATATTTTGAGTTAAGGCTGAAAAAATCAGAAGGCCCAGCTCTGAAACATGGCATGTGTATACATGACTGTATGTGTGAAAGAGGGGCAGAGGCAGGGAGAGATAAAATGGCAGCTCTTCAGATGGTGGAACATTTGGAGAAGGGGATATAGGGCCAGTTTTCAAATGATATTGTTGCAAATGTTTCTGTTGCAGGAAAAAAATATATATACATATCTATATATTCATACACACATTCTGCTAGGAAAATGTGGCTTAGGAAATTTAACTCTACTCTGAAAAAAATTGTTCCAAACTGCAAGTCTAAATTCAAACTGTAGATACATACAAGCACCTACATCTGAGCTGGCCACCTTAGGCTCCCTTTATCCTCCACAGAGATCTACTCTAGGCAATGATTCATCTCCTCCTACAGCAGACATGTAAATAGGTCAGATGAATCATGGCCTAAAAGTGCCTGTTCCTTGTATTGACTGCAAAGGGAGCCTGAGGTGATGGGTCTTACCATATGTGTCTATACTGGCAATGTCTATAGTGAGGTGAGATGAATCCTAGCCTTGACATGGAAAAAGAAAAGGATTTTATCTTGGTTTTGAGGCATGACTTTCAAGCTCTAAATTGTCCTTTTAAGAAACTGCTCAAAATCATTAACAGTGATACACGGTATACAGTTCAAAACACTTTTTTTTCCCTCTCAGAATATGTGGCTGCCACTGCCAATTATGTAAAATATATTTCCTACAATACGTATCAGATCACACTAAAGTACATAACAGCTCATGAGTTTAGTATTGGGAAAAGACATTTATCTTTTTGTGCTCATCTATGAAGGCGTCTCTTCCTCAGACAGAAACATAACTGTACATGTAGTAACTGCAACAAAATAAGAAAAAGAATCACATCGTTTGTTAGGAACCTGCAATACAGGTTCCAACTCCTATTCCTACTAACATCTGAATATAAAGCATTCAGTTGATTTGGTACTAGGGCTTGCCTTAGTTTCTTACAGAAAGAGCAAGACAGAAGATAAGGTAGGGCAAAGAGGTCTTTCATAAGAGATTATCTTCATGGGCTCCAACTAAGTTGACTGTTTTATGTTTTGCTGAAGCTGAGACCCTAAAAGATGAAGGAACATCTCTCAAAAATGGGAGTAGACATCTCTGCTGTGGCCAGTTGACACAGAAGCTAACAGAGGCACAAAGGCTGCAGCACTTAGATTAATATTTCTGCTCCCAAGAAAAGGATAGGATAGCAAAGCAAAGCCATGACTACCCATCGACTTATGGAGGGAAAGCTATTTCAGGTAAAACATCTGTCTGAATAAATTTCACCATACTCACCTTATGTCTGGGGCAAAGAAATATACCCTTGTAAAACAACTGCCTCAGTATCACTTTGTCTTTTCAATTCCACATTCCCAAAGAAAAGCTCTTGCACTAGGGACCAATCCTACTTGGTCCATGAGGCAATGAGACTAAGAAAAGAAACAAGAACTTGAAGACCAGGGAAAACTGATGATTTGTGTGATCCCCTTTCACCGACTGTTGGCAGGTATCTACTCTCTTTCAAACAGCTATCACATCTAGAGACAGGGAGAGCAAAAAATATAATGACCAGACTTTGTCTCTCCTTTTCCTCTCAGGTCCCTGAACCTCAAGGCAGGGACTTGGGAAGCAAAGTCCCTCCCACTGTAAGTGAAGAGCAGGTTCAAGACTACCCTGATGTAAGTGAACATGCATAAGTCTCTGGGGTCTGATGCCATGCATCCCAGGAGAATGAGAAAACTGGCTGATAGAGTTGCCAAGTCTCTCTCCAACACATTTGAAAAGTCATATGGCAGCCAGGTGAAGTCCCTGGTAACTGGAAAAAGGGAAACATCACTCCCATTTCAAAAAGGGTGGAAAGGAGGATCTGTGGAACAGATCATGGAACAGATCCTCCTGGATGCAATGTCAAGGCACGTGCAGAACAAGGAGGTGATTCAGGACGGCCAACTTGGCTTCTCCAAGGGCAAATCATGCTAGTTGCTTTCTATGATGATTACATCAGTGGACAAGGGAAGAGCAACCGATATCATCTACCTGGACTTTTCTAAGGACTTTGATGTGGTTCAACACAATATATTTGTCTCTAAATTGGAAAGAAATGGATTTGAAGGATGGACTCTTTGGTGGAGAAGGAACTGGCTGGACGACCACATCCAGAGAGTTGTATTCAACAACTCAGTGTTCAGGTGGAGGCTGGTTACAAGTGGCATCCCTCAGGGGTCTGTATTGGGACTGGTACTGTTTAATATTTTTATTACAATTTGGGATTGAGTGCACACTGAGCAAGTTTGCAGATGACACCAAGCTGAGTGGTGAAGTTGATACAATAGAAGGAAGGGATGTCATCTAGAGGGACCTGGACAAGCTTGAGAAATGGACTTGCATGAATCTCATGAATTTCAACAAGGCCAAAAGCAAAGTCCTGGATTGGGGTAATTCCCAGTATCAGTACAGCCTGGGGGATGAATGGATTCAGAGCAGCCCTGCAGAGAAGGACTTAGAGTTACTGGTGAATGAAAAACTGGACATGAGCTCACAGTGTGCACTTCCACCCCTGAAAGCCAACTGTAAACTGGATTGTATAAAAAGAAGTGTAGCCAGCAGGTTGAGGAAGGTGGTTCTCGCACTCAGCCATTGTGAGATCCCACCTGGAGTACTGTGTTCAGGTCTGGAGACCCCAACAAGAAAGACATGGACCTGTTAGAGTGGGTCCAGAGGAGAGATATGAAAATGACAAGAAGACTGGAGCACCTCTCCTACAAAGGAAGGCTGAGAGAGCAGGAGAAGTGAAGGCTCCAGGGAGACCTTATTGTAGTCTCTCAGTACTTAAAGGGTGCTAATACAAAAGATGTAGAGAGACTCTTTACAAGGGCCTGTAGTGATAGGACAAGGGGTAATAGTTTTAAATTGAAAGAGGGTAGATTTAGATTATATGTAAGAAATACATTCTTTATTATGAGGGTAGTGAGACACTGGAACAAGTTGCCCAAAGAAATTTTGGATGCCCCATCCCTGGATGTGTTGAAGGTCACATTGGACATGGGGCTTTGGGCAACCTGATCTAGTGAAAGATGTCTCCATCCATAGCAGGGTTGGTGGGCTAGATGATCTTTAATTGTTCCTTCCAACCTAAATGAGTCAGTGATTCTATGATTTGCTGCGTACTCCTAAAGCTGCTTGATTTTTTTCTAGCACAATAGTCTTCTACTAAATGTTGATTTCACAGCACTGAAGCATTTCAGGAGAAAATGAATTTTGATTGTGGAAAAACAGATTGTGAGAAATTACCAAAACATGCTTAACTTTGATTTGGCTATTTTAATCTCTAAATTTGTAGCTAGGCCGCAATCCCCCAGGTATTGCTATGATATCAGGACAAGCTTGGGGAGCACAGGGACGGGAACCTCAGAAGTCTCTGCATAAAAACAGCTTGAGTCCAGTAGCTGTAACTCAGTTCTTTACTCATACTGGCTCCTACAGAGCTGCAGCCTCCACTCCAGAAGGGTTAATTTGTCACACACAGCACCAGATGCAAATGAAGGTCATTCATTTGTGCTATGCCCAAACTACCATGGCTCCTGGACTGCGTGGAGTCATCTTGGATACAGCCAGGCCAGAACTGAAAAGATACAAACACAGGGAATCTTGTGTCCTGTGTCTGTGGAGCACTCATGTCAAAGACCTGGTGCAAGATACTTGAAATGTCCTTACACGGAGCACTGGGGCAGAGCAGGGCATAGCACTTCCAGATCTGCATCATGCCTAAATTAATATCTTTGTTTTGGTGCTAGGCTGAACAACAGTGTTAATAAAGCACTGCACCTCAGCTAAAAAGCTAGAGCTCTTCCTGCATCCAGGGTGTGGGTTATGCAGAACCCAGACAATCCCAGCATGCTTGGTTGACAGTTGGTTCTCATTAATTTAGTACCATATGTGGTCATGTAATATTTCAATCTTAATGTCACAAAGCTTTTCAATATTACTGAAACACAATGTTTCAAGTATGCTCAATTACAAGATTTCTGGAATTAAAGATTTCCTAAATTTCATGTCGGGGTAAAACTTCCTGTTCCAGTTCAGAACAAAAATACATTTTAAAATGCCTGAATGTCTTGTAGAACAGCTTTTCCTGTTAATACAAACACAGATGTAGTGTGTAGGCCCATACACAGCAAAACACTTAAGCACATCTTAACTTCAAGCTTGTAAGTAATTCCATCTTCAGGCATATGCCTAAATTCTGTGATGTGCTCAGCTCAATCAAGGCTGTACAATATCTGTATGTACAGAAACACTTAAGCTGCCTGTTGTTGTTGCATTTCTGCCCACTTCAGCAAGTCTCTAGTGCAACTGTTTCTTGATTTGTTTCAAAGATGGTTGCCAAACAGGGTTGTTGATTCATCTTTCAGTCCCAAGACTGACCATATCTTTGTGCAAATGAGCCGAGTAATTGCTTATTTAAGGAAGTGTGTAATGTTTTGAGAAGTAGGTTCAAATGTGGATTGTAAAACATCACAACTGGTTGGTTTGTTAATGGTGGATGTTCTGGAGGGAGAAAGGAAATTGAAAGGATGAATCATTATCCAGATGAATTTCAAAAGCAATTTAAAAGTCATTTCATAATCACAGATGTGTGCCAAATATATCCGTCCAGCACCAGCTGTAGGCTTTGGTTTTTGTGAAGTCTGCAAGTTTTTTTCTTTTGCTATTCCCACTGTAACCTTTTGCAGTGTGGTTTGAAAAGGAGAATGTAAGAAGAAATTAATGCCTTCCAAACTCTCCACGTACCTGTCTCTTTCTATAGTGCTGTGCTGCATCCACAAAATTACTGTCAACATGCACATTGGAATACAAATAACTTTTCACTTTGTGTTCACAGTGAGCTCATGGTTGGAGTTAAGATAAAAGCCTGAGCAACTGAGAGACACTGCATCATGTAAGAAGCTACAGCACTCACAGCAAGGTCCCTCACAGCTCAGCTGATGTTGTAACACTGGAGTAATTGTATAAGGAGTAGGTCTGCCCAGTATTTCTTTCATCTGTCCAGAAGCTCTGCAAATTCTGTCAAAGCAGTGCGAAGTCCAAGATAATAACCATAGTCAACAAGTGTGCTCTTCATTTGAGGTTTGTCCCTCCTCTCCCATGATTCCACTGCTGGTTGTGTGCCTCCACAAGATCAACCTCTTCACAGTTTTAAGCTGTAAGGCTGCAAAAATGCATGATAGGATGATGCTGTGTAAACAGATTATCTTCTCCTTGACATTCCTCCTGTAGCTACAGAGCTTTCTCTGGCCCACCTCTCTCAGCTGTAATCTTCACAAACTTTTGAAGCTATCATAGCAATGGCATAATCTTTCACTCTTTACTTTTCAAGCCGTTGTCTTCAACTTTATTTTTTCCTTCAACCCTTTGTTTTTGATTTCCTTTCAAAACATCAATGGTTGATTGCATTTGGAGCATTTGCTTTTCTAATAGATCAGAAAGTCATCTGGAAAAGAGCTGTGAAAACAAAATGGAAATTGATCTATCAGTTTTATATTAAACAATTATTTTCTCAGAAAGGTACCCTAGAATTCTTAATCAACAGACCCATGAAAAATTTCACTTTGTTCAATCACACAAAAAGATGTTGGGAAATTATGAGAGAAGTGGTGGCAATGTTAGAATGATGCAGTAACCAATGTATTTTCAAGAGCACAAACATGCTTCAAAGGAATCCACCAGAAAACACAGATGGAAATGGATTTATTCAAAATTCTATCCCTTAAAATGGTCCATGTCACTGTTTTTTAGTCTGATTTCCCACCTCCTGTTTACAAGTCAGACAGCTAATCAATGAACAGAAACAATATCATGAAATCATAAAGAGCAGTTACTAGTTAGGAATAGTGAGAAGCAAGTAAACTGTGTAAGTGGCTTTTGAGCAACCAATGAGCTGAATTTGTTTGCACCATTGAACAATAAATTTTAATCAAGACCATGCACTCATTAAAAAAAAAAAAAAAAAAAAAAAAAAAGTTGATTTGTGGACCTTTGAAGGAAAAAACTGGGTCAAGTAGGCAAATTCTTGTGAGCTGCTTGTTTAACCTTTCCCATTTGTAGGACCAGTGGCTGACTAATAATTCTGTTCTTTACCTGATGAGAGCTGGTATTCAAACAGTGAATCTATGGCTCTCTGACACCACTGCTGCCAACATTTTCTGATGCATGTGATGGCAAATATAACTTTTTGTGTCTGTTACTTGAAATACCAATAGCACCTCCTTAATAAATGTGGCCCAAAATAAAATATGTGATTTGTGGGCATAAAAAATAGCAAACCCTTGGAACGTCTATAGAGACCATTGTTGCAAGTCTTATCTGATGAATACTACTTTAAGGTTTGTGTTTATTCTCACAAAAGCACAGCCTTTCATGAAGAAGACTGAAATATACATGGAGACCTTCAGAAATAACGCAATGTATGATCTAAGCTCACTGTAGCTATGCTATCTTTCAGAATGAACACCCATCAGAACTCTTCATCTTCTTCACAGCTCTGAAGGCTGAAAACATTACACCTTTTCAAGACTTTAGCCATGCCAAAAAAAGAAGTGCAATCTCACTGTAATAATGTTGTCTTAATTATGTACAATACTTAGCACTAGTTTTACACCAGATGAGTCACAGTAGAAGCTTGTACTTTGCTGTTTGACTAAATCCCACAGCACTTAGAACTCCTTGCAGCAAATGCTTATCAGCTTGTGCTCAGCTTTCCTCCCAGACTGGATTCTTCAGAGAAGGATGGTTTGAAGGGCGCTGCAATAGGTGAGCAGACACTGTGGTTGAAAATAAGAGCACAGAGTCACTAAGAACATGCCAAAGAAATGTCTCAAAAGCTCATCAGGTGTTTATGCTTCTACTATCATGGTTATTTCAATTAATTTGGATCCTAAAAATTATAGCTCTGTTTTCTTTCTTTTTAAAGGCAGCTTATCTCCTGAGTAGACAGGTGCTCTTTTTTTGTAATCTTGTGCTGTTTATTGCAATTACTAAGACAATGCCAAGCAGGCAATTAAAACACTTGTAGTCATTTAAGGAATAACTGTTTACTTGTCTAACACTACCTAATCTTGTCCTAATAAAATAATCCTATAGAAAGAAGAACCTTTTTTTGTGTGGAGAATTTTTACTACTGGGATCTCTGAAGAGACAACATGGTCTCATGGGCACTTCTTCATTTGTGCAGATTTCTCCTGCATCACATGTTTCAGTGCTTGTTGAGCTCAGAGAAATCACTGGAAAACACTGGATCTTCCCCTAGTTCTCTTCATATGCTAATCTCTCAGAGAAAACTGGCCATGCTCATATCAAAAATTGTTACCTTGATGATCCAGCACTCTTATTGGCAGCATGTGATAAGAGCTGCTTATCTACTGCTTTCAAATCTTCATAAATGCCATTGGAAACTCCAAGGGAAACACACTATTAGATAGATCTTTTCAAAGGCTCAAGAGCAGATGGACTTTCAGCAGAGAATACTGCAGTCTTCATTCACAGTCAGCAGGAGAAGTAGGCTTCAGCCACAGCTTCTTTGATTCTCTGTCGGGAAGACCATATAGGAAATTTAAAGTTAGACACTGAAAAATGTTCCCATCTGCCTTTCTCCCTTCCATCCCTCAAATACAGAGTGCCTATGTAGCTGGCTATCACAGATCATTGAGAGGCAGTTGTTGAAGATTCTATGTACACAAAAGATAAATATTCCATTCATTAAGCATCCCTTAATGAATGCCCTATTATGACATCTTCCAAGAGACTCTAGATTAACTGAAAGAAATAAAGAACTTCATGTTGAATTAACAGCTGGTTATGATACTTACCAGTATCAGCTGACAGTCTAGAGACATGCATTTCATCAAGAAGCTTTCACTCCTACACATCATTTAAACAGAAGTTGGGTTTTGAAAACTTTTTGGCTGTAAACTAAAGTTCACTACATTTGGATAGTACAGTCCTTTTAGGTAGCAAACTGTTTTTTCAAGTGCCATAGCTGTCCTATCAAAGCTTTACCCAGAAGAAACCACAAGGAATATTGTGCCCACCACAGCTTTGCAGGTCTAAGTGAAAGGGCAAACAAATCATTCTGCACATGAAGTAATTTCATTTCCATTTTAGCCAGGAATGCACTAAATAATGCATCATTCCACAGCTACTCAAAAGGTCACCTTTTGGTCTATGAGCAGCTGCAGCAGCTACGTTCCCCCATGTCCCTACTGTGAGCACAGAACAAAGTGTGAGAGATGAGGAGAAGCTCAGGGATGCAGGTATGGGACAGGCTTCCGGAGTCATCCCACATAGCCTCTTTCTTTATCTCCTCTTCCTAAATAAATTACTGATATACAAAATATGAGAAAATAAACAGCCAACTCAGATTTTGACACCATGCAGAGAGAAGTATCCATGGAGATTAGGGACCTCCTATTCATTATTGATTTCTCATCATATTTTACAGGAAGGTACAACAGAGAGAATAAAATAGCCCCCAGGAAGGCATCCCATGAGGCTGAGTTCAGCTTAGTGGCTGCTGACTCTCGTTCCCAAACCATAATACAAGCAAGCTGACAAAAATACATACTCTGTAGAAACATCAAACCACAGCTGGTCTAGATAAAGCCCTAATATTTGAGTCTTTCATCTCTAGTGAAACTGTATGAAAGACACCAGTGGCTTCTTAGATGTCATCTCACTATTAGGAACCCAGACATGAGGTTTGGAACTGGGAATCCATGCAGCTTTCTGGACCAGAGTGTTAGATATAATGTGGTTGGACTTGATAATCTTAAAGGTCTTTTCCAATCTAAATGATTCTATAATTCTATACAGACCTTAGTTCAGAAGGAAGGAGTTTCAATGTGAAAGAAAATCAACATGGATTATTGTTTAGTCCAGAATCTACATCATGAACAGGAAGTCAGGATGGTACACAGAAAACACCCTGCCCAGACCTTGCTTTTGATGGTTGAATCAGTGTGCTATTCTTGTAAGATTTCCTCAGTGATCTTTTCCACAGACCTAATCCTGTTCCATTTTGTGAACACCTAAATCAAAATTTCCTACAACCACAATGGCTTTTGTTTCAAATTAAATCAAACAAACAAGGGGAGAAATAACAACTACACAAGAGAGAAACAAGCGAGTAACTCACTGTAAGGGCCATCTTGCACTGATGCATAGCAATCCCTCCTAGACAGCAGCCTGGGGAGCACTTAGTTTTTAAAGGTCCAGCACACAATAACAGAATCATAGTAGACATTCGTCTAACCATCTGCACTACTCTTTTTTTTCCTTACTCAGAAAAACAAATGAATCAAAAAAAAAAAAAAAAAAAAAAAAAAGGATAGGGAAAAATCCTAATGTGCAAGCAGCAAATTAAATATAATGCACAAAAAATCCTTGTGCATATGTATTCCTCAGCCCATCCAGATGTGCTTTCATCTCATCCAGTCACTCACACATCAAGACTGCAGCAGGCCTACATGAAAACACCCTGAGCTCTGGGATTCCCATCCCTGTTCCAGAATGATAGAGGATTCATTAACTCCAGCTGCTCCTGTTAGCTTTCTCCCACTGCAAATAGTTCAGTGTCGCTGTGAGCCAGGACAAAATCCTACCCAAAAGCATGTGCCATGTGGCAAGGCTCTGCAATTCAGCAGGCTGCCAGTGCTGGAGCCACAGTGGGAAGAGCAAGGTGGCAGATAGCAAATGACACAGAAGAGACCAAACAGTAGATGTGTCCATAGGGTTCTTCAAATGAATTTGCAAGAAAATTTTAAAATTTGCATTTTAGAAAGAGAATATTACAGAGTAACCAACTTTGTCATAAATGACTCTTTACAACAAGCATCACTTACAGGACCAACTGGACTCATCATTCATTAGATACTCCAAATGGTGCCGGAATACAGCTGGCATTGCTTAGCTCCTCTAGCCAAGCTCAAGTCTGCACCGGCCTGTACAAAACAGAAGTAAGAAAATCAAGTCTGTTAGCAGCAGGTTTAAATTTGTTCAGCAGCAGCACACACCTCCTTTGCAAAACATCTATGAGCCTGAACTGTAAAAAAGGCTAAAGACAGAGGCTTTCCTTAGTGACACCCCATTTCTTTAAAATGTGTGGTCCTGGAAAAACTGAGGCACGTTTTCAGCTAGAAACCCAAGCCAGAAAATAATGGCAGCTGCTGACCTGTTGACAATGCAGGGTTTAGTACAGGACCAGCACAGCAAAACAAATGCTTTTCCTAACAGAAGGAGAAACAGGACATTGAAAAACCTAGCCAAATCCTGCTTGTCTCTGCTTGAAAGTCCCACTCTTTCAGGTTCTCTAACATTACTTTGGAGTCTTTGATGCATCCAGACATTGCCAAAGATCTTGGCTTCACTATCATTACTCTAAGTCATGTCCTTACTCTGGCCTGATCCTGAAAAAGCCACCTTTGCTCCAGTGACTGTACCTGCAGCCTGGTGAGAGGAAGCTTCCAGTTCAGCCTTCTGCACAAGGTGCTTCATGTCTAGCAGTGACCACACTGCTCCTGCCCACCACCTTCCCATTCCTGTTCTTCCCTCCCTGGCTAATGATACAATTTTCAGCAAAGCAAACCATACCCAATATAGAAAAACAGCTGCCACACTGGAGCAAGATTGTGTCTATACTCCCAAATCTGTGTGAGCAAAGCAGCCATTTCCTAGCTTCACACTGGATACAACCAAGGTAACTTTTTTTTTTTTTTTTTTCTCCTGGGCTTATTTTTGGAGCTCTCCCCTTTCACATACATAGTTAACAGTCTGCAATCCAGTTAACACATGTGCACACGCTCACAGACACATGCACACAAAGCTGATTATGTACAGCTTTCCTTAGAGTTCTGATAATCTGGATAATTTATTCAGGTTGGCAAAGTTTGAGTTTTTTTGTTTTTTTTTTTTTTTTTTTTTTTTTTTTTTCACTTCCTCTGCAGAAGGGGAGCAATGTGATTGTTGCTGTGGTGATCCTTCCCTTAATATTTTTAGCTATGATCTGGCTTAAAGTCATGACTGGCTCTAGAAAGTGTTATTTTATTACAGCATAATATAAAAACATTGGTGAATAGCCTTTTATTCTTTGCACTGAATATATATATATATACCCCTTGAAATCCGCATTTCATTCTAAGAGCATTTACAAATGAAAACGTGCAGATATTCCCTTATTGTTAACAGAGCCGGGTCTAGCCTTTGTTCTATAAGTGGAACCACCCCCAGCCCCATTTTCCTCCATCTCCTTGGGTTCAATTTGCACAGTTAGAACTTCTGCTTTTCCAGGGTTACGTTTTCAGGAAGGTGCACACTTGCTCAGAAACATCACTGCTAACGTTAATAGTAGTTGTATCTGTAATTCCCAAGGAACATAATTTTAAAAAGCTACCTCCTTCCCCGTTAGAAAGGTTACTGACTGCTCTGCAGAACAGGAACAATGTGATTTCATCTATTTTTCTCATTTGTGAGGTTGCAGTGGCAGCATTCCTCTCTCTAAGGAGAGGACAGCAAATGTCAGCTCCATACCTTCATTTACACCTTGATCAATGAAGCTGTTGGCAGAGAAAACTGTTACACACACAGTAAGAAAACAAGTACAAAACTTCTACTGATCGAACTGGCTGAAGGGAAGCAATTCCCATTTGTAGCCCGAGCACATCCTTGCACAGCTCTACCATAATAAGGGTGGCAGCACCACCATCGCAACCATCCCCAAGCCTAAAGCTCTGCCATTGCATGGCAGCAGTGCACAGCACACAGGGAGGTGCTGATGGGGGTGGAGGCCCTGCACTTGAGCATCCTGCACTTGTCCCCTTCACTCTGAATAGCAAACAGTAGCATCCCAAGAATAGCTGTGTTTTTAAGAGTTTCAAACCTACTTTCATTAGACTGCTTTCCCATAACCGGCTTCACATTGGGTTCTCCTTCAGGATTAATCATGGTAAAGGATACCATGCAGTATAGATGAAAACAAAATAATATAGGACAATGGAAAGCTGTCCTCTCATTTAGTCATGATTTTCTGAAAATTATTATGTTTGAAATGATATTTTGTTTGTCTAGTTTAAAATCCAGGATTAATCATTCAGGAAATTTGACAATTCCTTTTCTCCATTTTGCATATCGTACGGGTGTTTTCCAGCATTTAGAACAATTTCCAGGTTGTTATTTTTTTGAGGTGGGAATAAACAAGGGGCTTGTTTATTTTCCATTAAGGCAAATAAAAAGTGACATTCCAAAGGTTTATAAATTCCATCATTGCAACCAAAAGTGTTTGAAGCATCTGAATAAACCTGATTCAGATATCTGTTCTTCAGATGTACTAACAGCAGCTACCACAAAACTTTTTTACAATGGGTTGCAAATACAGGTGATATGAAACTATACATTCTATTCATGCTAATAAGAAAATCTCCTAAGAGTAGTAAGTAGAAAAAATGCTCAACAAACAGATTGTATATATTTACACATAGACTTACATGCATTTACTAGGAACTGTGTCAAAGATGATGACAGAACACCAGTGCGTGAATGTGCCTATGTCTTTCATTTCTGACTGCTTCTCTAGACATTTCAGGATTTTATGACTTCAAGTCTTCAGCAAGTGCTAGAAACTCATGCGTTAAAAAAAAAAAAAAAAAAAAAAAAACCACCTCTGTAGTCTTAGCACTCTCTGCATAGTCCCTGTAGACCCTGCAGCCTGCTGTTACAGCAAACTGCATTGAGGTGAGAAGAAAAAACCAGCGACACCCAGGTGGAATTAGGATACAGCTTCCTTCCATCCCTCCAATCCTTTCCCAGCATCAATGGCTTTCTGAGGGCACTCAGACTGTATCTTCCCACTGATTCCTACAGGCAATGGACCAAGATGTTGCCAATATGTGCCTATGCCACCCTCTGCATTGCATTTTGGGGCTGCCTTGGATCTTACACAGTGGCTGAACAAAGACATGGTGCCTGTGCTTGTCCAAACCTGAGGCCAGCCCCAAAAAGCTGCATGTAGCCCTGTGACAGAAAGCAGGATCAGCAGCACTGAGGAAAGGGAAAACCACGCCACAGCTCCTTACCACGCCATGCCAGCAGGCCTCCCACAGCTGCAGCCTCCACACCACCGCCTCATGGCAGGGCACAACCCAGCCCATTTCCTTAACCATGCCCTGGCATGCAGGATTTTGCAGCAGGTTTACTTTCACCTTGGCCCTTTCCATGCCATATCCTGTAAGGAGATACCACCACTACCCAGTAATCTGCAGGCATGTGTTTATGTGTATTGTGTGTGTGTATTTTTTGTATAAATAACAGAATTCTGCAAGGAAACAACGTGACAACCCTGAGAGCTGAGAAAAAGCATGCTGGGTCTTCTGAAGCCCTTTCTGGGTTATGTTAAGAGTTGGATTTCACTGCCAATATTTACCCTAATTTAAACCAAGTCCCATTGTAACAGAAACAACACCAAAGCAAGGCAGACTGTGCTGGATGGAACCCAGCCTGCCTGGAGCTACTTTGCCTCCCTCTCATTAGCTATAAATGCCAGGTCTTTCTTCTCACGCTCAGCTGAAGGTGTTGCGTTTCGGCTCACTTCCCCTTTGCGTGCACCAAGTCCAACCTAACTGCAGCTTCACAGGACCAGACTGAGCCTTCAGATTCCCGCTCTGATACACTCGGCTCCATTTCCACACAAACGCCCTACATTAAGGCAACCTTCTGACAGATATTCCAAGCAGCTACAAGCTTCCTACCTGCTGTAATGCAGCCCTATTGTGAATATATATTATAGCATAGCTGTAGCGTGTTATTCCACTCTTGCATTGCTGCCTCTATTGCCGGGGGCTGAGCTACAGCCCCTGCGGGAGCCATGAACTGTGCATTTGCAAGCAGAATGTGGGTTTCTGTTCTATTTCTGAAGCTCTGCCATTCACTTCCTGCCTTGCACATGGACTGGAGTTTTGCTTAGATGCAAAGCTCAGATTGAGCTGTCAGTCACAATATACTTCTCTTTTTCCCATTTTAGAAAATGGATTTATATCTGTTAAGGATGCACTCAGCTCAAAACTGTGTAGCATTAACTACATTGGCTCTAGAGCGAAATTTCAGAGAGAGATGAAGGTACGTGAGAGAACTAAGCCTGTACTACAAAGCAAGTGTAACTCATGTCCAAATCCCAGCCTTACTGAAGGAAGAGCAGTGGTCTGCTTTGGCTGTACTGGATTTTGAATCAAATCCCCACAGAGCTGGATAAGAAGCTGTCCAGGTAAAAACAAACAGAATTTTTGAACACTGTATTTCCGAGCAATTTCAATGATTCCTGCTGACAGCTTTGTTTTAAGGACCAAATTCTCAGACACTAACTCATGACCCAGTTCTGAAGCCAAGACAACAGTTCACAGATAATTTTCCTCATACATTCCTCAGCAATTTTGACAGAAAGGATGCTAAAAGAAGGCCATAGTAAGCACAAATGAGACAAAAACAATTGGCCAGATATTAAAACCAGATAAACTTTGGTTAGTAATAAATATAGGTTTTCAGCAGCAGTTTTTGCAAACCCATAGACAGGAACATAGTGGCTCCTAAGTCACTGCAGGTAAGAAGCTGGAGAGACATCACTAGGTACCATCTTACAACACACACGCCACCTGCTCAACTCCACCCCATGTGAAATGAAAACAAAAGGTAACTCACTGTTAACACTCCACTGAATGCCTTCCATTCTGACTATTTTCCTCTCTCCTTCCCCACACTAAAAGGTATTAAGATGTTTACATATCTTTAATCAAATCAGTATCAAAAAAGACAGAGAGAGGTTAATTTTGAAAAAAAAAAAAAAAAGCAAAACCAGGATACTTACCGCCTCACCTTTCCCCAGAGCTTACTTTTGAATTAGCTTTGTGACTTGGCTAATTAGCCTACACACCGATATTTTTAAATGATGATTAATTTTTCCAGCTCCTTAGAATACAGGCTTAATTCTAGTAATCACAGCTGCTCATTGCTCCAGCATGTTAATGCTTATTTAATCTTTGAGGCCGCAACTCAGAGCCTCCATCTCTGGATACCTTTAAGAAGGGGTTAGACACATCTGTCAGGGATGATGTTGATATAGTTGCACTTGCCTTCCAAAGGAAAGATGGTTTAATGCTCTCTAAAGATCCTGTTCAGGACTAATATTCCATGGCAGAGTCCCACCATAACACAACCAAATTACGTTATTTCAAGAGAAATATACCCCACCCCAGTGCCTCCCCCTACCCTCCCACTTCTGTCATGTTTTAATAAATCAATTCTCTGCAGCGTAGTTTGGCCGTAAGAGAAGCATGAAGCATATCTTTCAGAAACTTCCCCTAGGCCAGATAAGTAACTTTCATGTAGCAGATGTGGACACATCGGCCCTATCTTCCTATTCTATTGCCTGTTGTATGTGACATAAAACTAGGATATTCAACACCAGGAGGGCTAGAATAGAGTCTCCCACCACAGCCACACATTCCATGTCTCTTCACGACCAGACAGTACAAGTTTGATCTGAATTGGATCTGGGCAGAAGACTGCATTTCTATCAAGTTTGTCATAGTACATGAGATATCTGCTCTGGCACAAAATTTCTCATTACCATTTTCAATCTCAGGCAGTCTTTGGACATTTGAACTGTACCTGGAGATGTCTGAATGGCATCTGTGGCACCAGTGCTTTGCATTATGTGTCCACCATTTCTTTAAAGCATTCATATGGGCATTTCTATTGGGTTTCCTCTATTGCCAGATTCCAGTCTAAAAAGAAATGAGTTTCTTGGGCCCCTGACATTTCAGGACATTTTGAGGGAGGTTCTCTAACAATTGTGAAGCAGTTCACAACTCAAGTGTGCATATTTTTAAGCGTAAAATATTGCAGGAATTCCTGGTGTATTCTCCACTATTTCTTACCTTCTATGTTGCTCCTTTTCCTTTTTTTTTTTTTAAAAAAATTTTATTTCCATTCTTTTACCACTTTCATAAAGATCAAGTCATTTTATTGTTCTGTTTGATGGATGAAATCCCTCTAGACTCATCTTTGCAATGGTACACAGATCTGCAGGCATATTTTTCTGGAAAAAGTTAAAAAACATTTGAGTATCATTCAGTATATTATAATATTTTGTCTGTTCATTTTTAATTGCCTCTGGAGTGAGGCTTTATGTTTTTCATTTGAACACAAAGGGGTCTTTTATGCCTGAGATGTAAATTAGAAGTGGGCAAAGCATTCCAAAAAGAGAAAAGAAGAGGGGCTGAACATTTCACCTCACATCAGGAAAGAATTAACCCATGCTGAGTTGTGGAGGACATATGCCCCCAGCTGAGGCCCTCTCTATCTTTCATCTCCTTCCTGTGATTTGACACAGACCCAGGTCTACCCACCCCACACAAGACTCCCATTCAAGTGCTCTGGCCCCAGAACATGAGAAACGTACAACAGTTTGGAGACCAGCACAGAAGCTTTAAAACTCTCATGCTCAAACCAAGCCTTCCCATTTACTTCTTTGCCAAAATCATCTGACAGGGTTTCAGTGGCAGTTGTCTACAGATGCAGTATTCCGAGTTGGGCTGTACAACATGGCAAGCCACACTAGCAAGCAACTGAAAGCATTTAACCTCCCATGTTTGCCCATAGAAAGGCGTATGGCAGGGGAGCAGGATGGTGGGGTGAAGAGAGAGAAGATGAGGATTGACAGCACTTAGCCTGAGAGGAATTACCAGACTTTGGCAAAAACAGGGTGAGTTGAAGGGGATGCTTGGAAAAGGCAGTTTGTAGTCTGTCAGCCAGCCCTGGGAGAGGGAGCAGAAGTTAAAGGAAGGAGGTTCCCTGGCTGTGGAGGAGAAAGAGAGAACTGGGTCATCAAAAGCACGTGGACATCAGGGAACCATCTGGATCTCTTTCTGCCGTTTGCTGCTAATTGCCAAATATTTAGTGGAACGCTGCTCCCCATGGGTGCAAATGTTTGCTCATCCTTACAGTGGAAACAGTAACACAATTAGAAGTATATTTTATAATACTGTATTGTTTACAAATACGCTGACTAGGAAGGATGAAACTTAGTTCTGTTTTCAGTGATTTTGGTATGTATTTTAGTTATGTAAAATTAACTACGGTAAACTTGAGTGCATCTGACTGCCAGATATAATAAATTCCTCCACTGTCTTCAAATCCTTTATGTCTGTCTCTAAACCAAACCAAACCAAACCAAAAATAATCCTCTGAATCTGAATTTCAGTTCTTTCCTTTAAAATCCTCTGGCTGAATTTGTCTCTGACTCCTTAGGTTAAAAGAAAGGTCTGGTCCTCCACCATTGCCTGTATGCATCCAAGAGACACTAACTACATTGCTGAAGACTACAGCATTTCTCCTGGTGTGTATGACCAGTATCAAAATCTAGCCAGATGACCTCAGGAAGAGTTTTCTAAGTGGCATGTCTGTGCTGTATCTTGCTGTGGGGAACCACAAATCTCTCTACACACTTTCGGTACAGCACACCCATAACACTGCGTCCCAGACAGATGCATGTCATAATGCTGTGTTGAGATTACCTACTATAGACAAGGCAATAGAGACAGGAAGAAAGTAACAGAGAATAACAATTTCCTTTTTCTGATCCTCTGACAGAGGGTCTGCCAGTACTGGGCTTTCCTTACTCAACGAGGGGACCCGCAACTAATATATTGCTGATCTCCCAGAAAGGTGTCCTTTGGAGAAAGAATGGCAGGAGTCTACCCATCCCCAGCTTCCCTGCTACACTCCTGCTGGTACAGTGTTTTAAATTGTAAAGTCTTATTCTTAATGTGCTTTGTAAGCAGTCCCCCCCTGCAAAGGCTCAATGTTTTTTACAAGCATCATTTCACCATTTTTTTCCATATATGACACATTCCTTTAAGGAATCCATGTGACGGGATGAATCAATACTGCTGCACTAAAAAACAATCATCATAGTTTTTCATAAGATCTTTAGTGTTGCCAGAACATTGTATGGTTTATGCTAAACCAATGACTTTTTCATTCATTTCTTGGGTACCACAACATTCTTCAGTTTTAAAATACTCCATGGTTTATTTGGGTAGGATTTTTATGCAAACATGTGCCCTTTCCTATTGGCTCTGCTCCAGCCTGAGGAGCTACGTTTTTCCTGACATAGCCCTGGTTGCATTACCAAAAGATCCCCTGTGTCCCACCCTAAAAGCTGCAGTATTTCAATGTAGTGTGAAACCATTGTTGTATATGTAACCCCCTCCCTCTGAGGACCTGAGCAATGGTGCCTATAAATATATATATATATACATATATATATATGTATGTATGTATGTATTTTGGCTGTACATCAGTTGAAAAAATAAGACACTACAGGGAAGTGTCATCACTGTGAACTGGATTTATAATACTGAAAGAACCAACAAGTGGACTGGTGATGTGAGGTACCTACAGACCCAGATGCTTGCTTCTCATGAGGTGGAGTACTTTCTCTGAGTGCTGAAAACTGAGCTCAGTTATAGAAGAGCTCCTAGTTTTACTCAGACCTGACCACATACACACTCTCATCAAACAAGGAGTTACTGGATTTTTCAAAGTTTTAAAGGAAACCAAATTCAGGAAGCTGGAGCAGATAACCTAGTGGTGAGTTTCACAGTCTAACAACTGATGAGGAATCTGCTCTACACTGTAAAAACAAGAGCAGTCTGGTCTGGTCAGACTACAGATGGTATCCTATGGGCCCACAGCAGAAACTGCTGTTGGGGGATCTTAGTTACAATCCTCTGCAAAACAAAAAGAAAGATTGAATCAAGCGCATGTGTACTGAGATGCATGTATTTCAGTAGGGAACAAACTACAGTATGGTTCAACTGCAAAGAAAAGCTAACTGCTCTTAACAGCATTCTGCAAAGCTGCTAAGGACCTATACACAGATAGCAGGATCAATAGAAGGTAAATTTGCATTTCATAGATGGAATCAGAGCCACTTCATACTGACAAAATAATAAAACAGCAAAAGGACATTGAGACACTCTGGCACGTGTACATTCTCTAAAACCACACATAATGAAGGCTTTAGCAATGCAGAACTCTACCTCCCAGCTCAAAGTTTTATTGGCCATTATCTCGCTGGATTTAGAGTAACAGCTCTGAATGCAGTAAAAGATATTCATTTTTCACAATGTTTCCCTACGTAACTGACAAATTTATTATTGTTATAAAAAAGGACACAATATTGAAATCCTCAGAGTCCCTGACTTGTAGTGATGCCAAATATGTTTTTCTTTTCATTAGTATTCAGGGATCACTATACCCAAATCACTCTCATCTACTTTTTCCACTCACATAGATGCATCTGATGTTGGATCACCATCCATCTCAGTTCTGGTCTGAAGGAGTAGCTTTGGACCAGAACAATCAGAGATACTGGGAAGCTCTTTCCAAATGAGGATGGAAACCACTAGATATCCAAAACATAGCCTTCCAATGGGCTATTTTAATATCGCATGAACTCTGAAAATCCTGTGGCTACTCCACCTCACTGGCTGAGAATTATGGATACCTCCCTCTGTTTGTAGCATAACAAGATAGATATATTCAGAAATAATAACAACAATAATAATAATAAATAATTAAAGAACACACAAGTGTTAGCTAACCTCTGGAATGTGTGTATTCATCAACAGGCTTTGCACATCCTCCACCTCCAAGAAAATAAAGTGAATCAAATGGCAGCCCAGCATGTTCCAGGTGGCAGGTGCCAGGTTTGGCATTGCCTACATAGGTTGTCTGTGCTTTCTCAGCTGTAAATGGAGACAGACAGCTCCAGAGAGCCCTTCATCCCACTGTGTTCAGGGATGCCGGGGAGGTGGGAATGCATCACCTTTTAGAAAGCAGGAGACTAGACTACAAGTTCTAAGATGAGATGCCAGACATTCAGGTGACTACAGTTTGACAGAGTCACTCTTACAGCATGGGTAATAAAGGAAAACAGACCAAGACTGATCAAGCTCTTCAGTCCTTTGGAAGCCCAGATGTTCTCTCCTTTCCGCGATCACTTTCAAACTGAGGGGTAGAAGATGGTTATTTCTGGTGTCAGCAGAAGGTTGTGAGGACTATAAGAGCATATTCAGCGCTGGTCTCTGGGGCTGACATCAGTTCTGTGCAGCATCATGCTCAGTGCAAGGTTATCATTTGGGTCAACAGCCCCAGATTTTTATTTTTTTCAAACTTCTTTTCAGACTCTGCATCAAGTTTAAGCCTAGTTCTCCAGTATCCACATCAGTGTCCATTTAAGTCAAGCAAAACAAACGAAACAG
The DNA here is from genome assembly GCF_011077185.1 of Oxyura jamaicensis. Taxonomy (NCBI): domain Eukaryota; kingdom Metazoa; phylum Chordata; class Aves; order Anseriformes; family Anatidae; genus Oxyura; species Oxyura jamaicensis. The sequence continues at coordinate 69,593,147 of NC_048894.1, read as the reverse complement.
TTCCTTTGAAACTACTAATGATTGAAGCCTTTTAATTCTTTTCCTGTTTGCCATTGTTTCTGCCCCCATGAGTCTCAGAGCTTGCTGCTTTATCTTCTAAGCCTTAGAAGCTTTGTTTTCCTCAAGGACACCTTGGATTTATGAACATTTCTTTCTTTATTCACTATACCCTTTCACTTTTTTTCCCTTTCACTTTTTTTTTTTTTTTTTTTTTTTTTTTAATTTAGGAAGTCATTACAACACCAGTTGATTCTCTCTCCCCGTCAAGTGAACCTTGAGTTTGGAAAACCAGTGTCTTCTGTATGCACAGAATACTTTCTTGATCATTTTCTAAGTAATATGGTATGTCTACTGTAAGAAAGAAATCTCTATGCTTACAAAAACATAACATTAATAAAAAGGGATAAATCTAGATTGATCCTCAGTTTCCCCACCCCAGTCTTGAAAACCATATATTTATATATATAATCTTCATCCAGTGAAAAGATTGTCTCTTTCATAAGACAACAAATTCACCTTTTCTCAAGCCTGGTTCTTCCTAATACTCTCTTACATTCTTTCCCCCCCCCCCCCCCGCCCTTGATTCTTCTCTCTGTGCCCATTATCATTAGCAGTCCTATTCTTAACAAACATGTAAATGAGAGCCTTGAAGACTTTACCAATGCACACATCCTTAGTCCCATTTTTCCTTTATGTTTTTCCTTCTGAGTTCGACCTAAGCAACATACAGTTAAGTCAGAGACTGAATACCTTTATTGGTAGTGAGTCCTACTTACAGACACAAAAGAATTACAGCTGCTCTCACTACTTCACAAGTCTAAATAAAAGGATATTCCTTCAATTTAGGATATATCTGGATAACAGATTTAAAAGTCATTTCAGGTCTTTTAATTTCCCTTGCCAATTTTTGCAGCTTTTCAGGCAGACATTGTCCAAAACACTGTTCAAAATATTTTTCCCTGCTGTTGTGACAAATCCCATACAAATCAATAAATACCTAGCCAGCTGAGCAAACATGAAAAACAGTCAGTATGACAGACCACCAAAATATGTTGTCAGACTATCCATGCCAGCAGGGACAATGTAAGTACTAAAATAATGAACCAATGCTAGGCTGACTTACCATAAATGGTTGCTAGATAAATCATGCTTTCACTCAAAGTGAGCAAAAGGAAGGCCACCTTGTGCACCTCACTGATGTGCTGTGGAAGGCAACAGTAAAACAAAGGGCAGAACCTGGCCATATGCATGAGAATCATAGGACCAAGAACCTCTGAAAATTTTAACTGGGAAACAGTTTGTGATTTACGATTTTGTTGCACATCAGAAATGCAATCCATTAGTAAAGGTATCCAAAACAAAAATTTTAAGCTGCCCCCCCCCCCCCCCATTTTATATGTACATTCCAGGTATGTAACTGGAAGAACTGTGCTAAGGAGGCTTTTTAGAGTTATCACCTCTGTTTTACTGGGATGATTTCTACAACATACTGTATATATCTTAACTTCTCCACAGATCTTAGGAGCAAGAAGGCAATACTAAAAGAAACATCAAGTACACACACAAAACAACAACAACAACAACAACAACAAGAAAGCTAAAACAGTTCTTCATTTCAGAATCTTCTAGTGAGAAACAAAAGCTGTACAGGATGTTGTAATGCTGGTAATCTCTCATTTTCAGCAGTATTATTTCAATTCCTAGCTTGTGCTCTGGATATTCATGGATTCTTCAGAGACTTAACAGGTTTCAGACTGAGTAGAAATCAAGTATTTAATGGTGCAGGGTAAGTGCAAGTAATTACATAGCTCTGCATTTTAGTATTTCAGTATTATTAACACCTAATAGAATGCAAATATTTATGTATCACCATGTAGAATGACCCATTTTATCTAGAATTAAAATGCATTCAAGTCCAGGGCAAAACAACACTACTGTTTAACTATGCATAATCTTAGGTCAAGAAGTGAAGAAGGATATCACATTCAATTAATACTTCTTACAGTCTGAAATATAAGGATGGAAATTTGTCACTTAGATGGAGGGAGCACCATTATTCTAATTAAAAAAAAAAAAAAAAAAAAAAAAAGGCCAGGAAATTAGGAAATTTCCTCATCACAAATATAGCAAAGTAAAAGATGAATTTTACATTATTTACCAATATTTAGATTTTGAATCAAGGAAAAATAAAACAAAAACTTTGAAACCACTTGCAAAGTCAAAACTTACAAATATTTCATGAAACAAAGTCCTCTGCAAGTATTTCATTTGAATGATTTTCAGAAAGCCTAACTGGACTGTTTGGATAAAATCATTATCTTTTTGACTTCCACAAAACTGAATAGAATATAATAGAACTGGAATGAAAATGTCAATGGAGCCGATACCTGATTCTGTGAAACATTTCAGTTTGTCAACTGACCACTAAACAAAGTTTTCCACCAGAAAGATACACAAGTAGGCATCAGAAAAAAAAAAAAAAAAAAAAAAAAAAAAAAAAAAAAGATTTCCTTTAAGAAAATTTGGGCCATTATTTCATGGGAAAAGTATCATGAGCTTAGAAACAGCAGTAAGACACATACTTTTCACTAAAAGGCAGTGAAATCGAGGACACATGTTTGTGCCCTTCAAAAATTTCCTACTCTCATTCCCCACCTGTGTCTCCTCCCAAGTTTTCTTTGAGGGGATGAGAAGGTGCAGGAAGGTCACAGGTTTCCTGACAAGCTAGCATCAAGCCCAAGTCCATAGGGCTTATGAGAGCTGAGACTCACAGGCCAAAAAGGCAGCCCAGCAAATAATGGCCAGACACTTTGTCTTGCTCTCTCCTGGAGTTCTCATTCCAAGTCACAACATCAATATTAAGTCAAAAGTTGTGAGAGACAAATTCCCACCTGTTTCAAAGACCTGTAGACAGAAAAGTTGTGGAAGAAAATGCTAACCCTGAAGAAGCAACAGCCTATTTGAAATTAAATTTAAAAAGGAAAGAGTGAAGCATATTGATCTAAACTTTTCCCGAATAAAATATTAACTGTATGACCCTTCCTTCACAACAATCACAAACATCATATTGATTTAAAAAAAAAAAAAAGATAACAAAGTAATGTTACAAAACAATAAAGAAAATAAAACACAGATTTAGAACAGTATTTGCCCCAAACATGTTTTCCTAAAATATTTTGCAACAGAAAAAAAAGGGTTTTACTTCCTTTTCTTGAGAAAACATTTGTAAATCAAATAGGAATAAGGCCAGCAACAGTCCTTTGCAGATTTGCAGGAACCTTCCAGTTATATGGAAGCTACCATGTGAAGGTGATGTCCATTGGGTTAGCTGTGATCACAACACAATAAATTGTAGAGATTCTTAATAATTGAGTCTCTCCTGCAGCTTCCTCTGTCCTCTATCTAGTCATCCATCTCTCTGCGACTTATAGGATAACACATCCCAATTCTACAGGTAACTCCAAATACCAGCAGTTTATAAATCAACCTACCTGGTAACACTCCTCTCCTTCCTGCCCTAAATGAGCTGCCTACCCTCCAAACCAAGTCTCAGGACATTTTCATAGTTCTATCTTCTCCCATTCTGCCAACACCAAAATAGGAGCTCTTTGACAAAGGATATGGGGAATAGTTACTGTTTTTTTCCGGGGAACAGAAAGAACTTAGTTGAAGCCCCAGAAAGTTCCGAGACTTTGCATTTAATGTCTTGAGGTTATTTAACTTTTTCTGTGATCTTATGGTCACCTTTTAACTAAAAATAACCTGAGCTCTAACTAAAGCATCTGTCTTTATAAATAAATAAAAGCAGTTGCACTATATATTTCACAAATACGTCTAAAATATTTATTGATTATTTCTACTGAGGTATTTTCTAGGAAGATTAACATGGCTTACAAGTATGATTAGCAAAGCTGCAGCCCAAATAATATGTATAAACCTATACCAACCACAGCACCATGCAGTTCCTGAGTGACTGTGAGCATGTTTTTTTGCACACACACATGCAGGAAAAAAGTACTGCAAGCATCAAAATTATTTCAATACAGATCACATATGAACATCCTAGTGACTAACACACAGTGGCCACATCTCAGCTTCTCCTTCAGAGTCCTCCAAAGAAATGCCCATGTGATGGTGCTCAGTATGTCTCAGGACTGTAGGGTACGCTCAACTGAGCACCCAAAGAGAGCAGACACATTCCTACAGAAAATTCAGTTGCCTGTAGCTCTTTAACCAGACCAAATCTTTTGGTTTACATTTTTACTGAACCCTCACTTATACAAGTTCTCAAAGACATTTCTGTGGGAGTTTTTTCCTAAATGAAAGCTGAATAAGAATTTGGCTTAGCCTCATTTGCAATTAAAAGAGCCATGAAACTACAACAGGAGAAACGGCTTTTGGAAGGATTGACAAGGAGCACTGATGCTGTTGCCAAGGTAAGAAAGATCATTCAAATATACTTGATGAAAATCAAATGTAACTCTAACTATTTGCATTTCAGTGTGATATGGTCCATTACTCTCAGAGGAGCAAAGTCCCTGTGAATTAATCCATGCGACTAACTTCTCAAGGGTGGGACTTAGGACAAATATGTCTCATAAGCAACACACTTTCTCTATCCCCACACTGGAAACATAAATTACATTCTATTTAAAAGATGTTTTAAAAACTAGACATGAACCTGCCTCTAACTCTTAACATTAGACAGAACTTGCTCTAGAGTGCTAAGTAAGGAAAATGTTATGATAAGAGGAAGATTTCCTCGCTGCTGAATTATTTAGGAGTTCTCCCTTCCTTTTCCCTGGGGTTCTTTGAGTCACATCACAACTCTAGCACTTCAGGGCGCATGCAGAGCTCTGATCCTGATTTTTAGTATGGAAGGAGCTGAGTCACTTTATTCAGAGCAAATGTCTGTGTCACCAACACAGGACCAATAACAACAGTATCAAAAGAATAACTTCATTTGGATCATTAGTTAAGGGATTAATTTTATCCTCTGAGCTGCATGGCTACTTATGGAGTAAAATTTTGGCTGGTGCTTTCTCTTAAAGCCATGAGGAAATCCATGGATACCTGATCAGACCATGCAAAGTGCTGGGTGCCATCAAATATGTTGGAAGGAAATGGCAAGTGGGACTGTTGCTCAGATGAAATTTTCTAAGTGGAAATTCCATTAGAATTGTTCTGCTTTCTGCTTGTTTCTACTGCAAGGCTTCTTGCTCAAGGGATCAACAAATTCAGTGAGCAGACCCAGTCCAAACCTGGTTAGCCACAGCAATAACCATTATGAATCAGCTGAAATTTTCAGCGGAAATTTCTGTCACATTTCCAAGATCTGTGGAAGAAGCCACAAACATGTATTTATTATATTCAGATTTGCATTCAAATGATCCAGTTCACCTTGTGGATGTTCTGTCTATGTCTCCACAACTGGAGTGGAGGTCATACTGATCACCTTCACTGAAGTCAGGTAGCCAGCCTGCCAGAACCAGAAATGAGAACAGGATTCAGTGATGACACAACACAACTGAATCTTGACCTCAGGGCAATAAATTTTTCTGGTACAGCTAGAGATTTGTGAAATGAGCAATTACACAAGAGTTCTCAGAAGTCAGGGAGTTAGGAGAGTTCTCAGAAGTCAGGTTAAAGGAAAAACACAGAGGCATCTTCCAGAAATACATCAACCCTGTACCAGGGGATGCCAAACAAGAACTTTGGCATCAGTTAATATCCTCTCTTGTGTAGCTGGGCTGACTTTTTAATTTCTCAACCACTCATTGAGGGCTTTGCCCTTTAGGATTTGGGAGAAGGAGATTACAGGTATGTGTGACTATGATGAAAGGCGGGGAAAAGATGGAGGGGATCATTTCCAAGAAAGTGTGAGATGTGTTTGTTGTTGTTTTTTTTGTTTGTTTCTTTGTTTTTTAACTTGCAAGAAACGTCCTTTTCAACAATTACAGTTCTCTTTCCTTATTTTTACTATATCAGTGGAGTACTGAAATATCACCACTTTGGCACTGAAATTCTTTTAGGAATGGAAAAGTGGTAGTGAACGTATTGCCTGTGATTTCAGTTCATCCATTTGAGTACTGGTTATTTCAAGCTCCATTGCCCATGTAGTTTTGAATATTTCTGCTTCATGCATCCCCTCCCAGCATGATTTTCCAAGTGTCTGCAAAGGAATCACCTTCAGCTGTGGCTCAGAATGTAAAGTTGTATATAAAGTACAGGAAACTTCCTCAGGTTTTGGAGTGTCTAGATGGTGACTAAGAATAATAAAATCTGAAGTCACTTGCTGGTTTTGAAGACCAGACTCATGATTTTATCAATGTCTGTCATGGCACTAATGGGATGAAGAGTCCAAATCTATTTAGGTGCTGCTTGGACAGAAACTGTTTCATACCCTTGAACAGCTTGGTTTCTCTCTCCATACATTTCCTATTCCTCCCAAAATACCACTCTTGTGAGCTCTACAAGCTGCTACACAAATATTTCTGTTGCTATTTCCATGTTTTTTCTGGGGTAGTTTCTTGAGTCCTACATCAAGAGCACCGAGCAAATCAGAACAGCTACTGTTCAGGCAAGGACATAATCGAAGACTGTATCCCTTCAATTGCACAATATGTGAGCAGGCACAGAAACAGTATCATACAATATAGATTCCCCATATATTATATGATAGATTAAATGACCTGAGCTACTCTTTTTCTCAGTGTCTAGTCAAACTCTGGCTCTGCTCATTTCAACAGTCTTTTGAGCTGCAACTATCTCAAAGGATGTCATGCTGGCACCAAAGTCCTCTCCAGTTTGTGCCTGAAGTCTGGTTCTCCACTTCCCATCATAACCTAAGAGCCTTTGAATCACTTCCTCCTCTGGAGGGTTGCAGGCACTTGTGAATTTCCAACTGCAAGATGATCTGAACAGAGAAGTTTCAAAAGATACACTGAAATAATAAAGTGGTGATTTACGCATAGTCTACAGTAGTAAAAGCTAGAGTATTTCTTTAGCACACTACTGAAACATCTCTCTTTTACTTTAGGATGAACATGTAATTTTGACTACCATCTTATGAATTCATGTGTATGTGATAAATTCCTGCCTGATCTTCAGGGCTGAGGCCACCTGCTCACCCCTTCTCTACAAGCAACAGAATTTTCCCAGATGCCATTCATCTGTGAAAGACCCTTTTTCTCTCTCTGATGACTGACATCTAGTCCATGCTGTTTATATAAAAATTCATCCTGAAAAAGTGCACTGGAGATCTGGGTACAGAGTTTTAATTTACCAAGCCTCGTTTAGGATACAACATTAACATACATCTAATATTATGGATATCTTGCTAAAACATAATAGTAAATACATACACAATGAGCAAAACCACTGCTTTGTTTGTTTGCTTTTTAAAAAATGAACTGTTGGTATTCGCTAATCTAGATACTTTCGCAGTCCTTTCTTAAAACCTGAGTAATTTTTGTTTTTCCAATAATATAAAATATTCAGTTCTCCCTTTGAAATTTGAACAAATACATTTGAAAAAATGGAGTTTCCCACAGAACCAACATTTAATTTCCTAAGAAACCAGGTTTTAAAGTTTTGGGTATCTATTTTGCCTTTTTTTGATAAGATCAGGTAATACTTAGATCAGATATTGGATAGTAGCTAACTTGTGCCAAAATAAATAGTTAATACAACAATAGTTGAGGAATTGAAAATGATTATGAGGCCAACTGAAGGTAACTGAATTTCATATATTAATCTCCAAGAAAAGTAATAGTATAAACCCAAAGAGACCACAATCCCATCTTTATCCCTTCAACTATTCATTTTTCAAGAAATACTGTCAAATTGCTGCTGCTGAATTCTATAGAATTTGCAAAAGCAAGCTTTTGCAAAGATCTCGAGACAATAAAAATATTTCCTTGCATGTTTTCATGAGCAAAAGTGGAATTAATAAAATTTCTGCCTATCCCTATCTTAATAAAGATCCTTTTAAATTGACATCATTCTGCCATATTGGGGGGGAGGGAGGGGAAGGGAAGGGGAATGTTAAGAAAAAAACATTTGTGCTTATTTTTCTATTTATCATTTTCATATATATATACATGTGTACATATAAAGAGGAGTGAGCAGGAAAAGAAGGGAAAACAGGGATAGGTTTTAGTAGTTTTCAAAATCATAATCAAGTTTTTAAAGAGAGATAGTTAATTTTTTAGACTGATCCTAAATGTAAATAATGAAGATATCTAGAAAGTAAAACATTTTAAAATAACCTTTATTCTTTTCTTTTAATCTATACTCCAAAATGCTGCATAAAATAGCATGAAATATTTTCAGTTCACCCTGTCAAATGTTCTTTCAATTTCTCTGTAAGTCTGCCCATGTAGACCATCACTAGAAATAGCTCCTTAATATAAGGTAGGCCAATAAAAGTTCTGCCCTATAACAGCATGTGTATTAAAGCACAAGTACGTGGCACAACTTCAACTGGTACAGACACAGAGAGGTGAGAAGCACAAAATTAGAGCCAAGGGGTTGTATTGACGTGAAGGAAAGCAGTGACATATATGAAGACATATATGAAACAGTGACTATATGAATAAGGATGTTCTAGGAAAAAGACCTAGAACCTGCTGACAATAATAGCATGAGTCAAGGGAACAAATAGAGAACACTAGCTTCCAGAAGCCAGATAGCACACAGTGTAGAGGATAAAAGGAGGGAGGCATGGACATAAGGAGACTTAATTCCTACGCTAGTACCATCCTCACATAATGTGTCTGAGGTTAAACTTTTAACTGCTCCTGGAAGTACAGTGGCTTGTGAAAAAAGACCAACATTTGTTTAATTGCAGTGTTAGTAAAGTTTTGGGAAGTCTGCTGTAGTTAGTGTCACTTTGTCACCAGCTGGAACAGAAATCTGAATGCACAGTGATACCTTTGCTCTTGTGAGGCATAACAACATCAGTAATACATTTATCAAATAAATAATGGAGAGCTGCACAAGGAGATTTTGGTCAGCAATACAAGGCCAGCCTTAACAAGCACAATTTGTATGAATAATCTGGAGGTTCTCACTAACAAGTTATAACAATAAATTTACCCAGTGACTGTGTATTTACAAGAGATCTAAAAAAGAGAACTCAGATTTGACCTATTGCACAGACATATCTTCCTCATGTGAACCTCAAGTTTGATTGTTATTATCATTATAGTCATCGCTGTTCATAAAGAAAAGTTTGAAGAAGCACTTCAATGGTCAGCATTAGGACTTCAGGCTATTACATTGCTATCACAATAATAATTGGCCTAAGGCTGCTTTCTAACCTACATATACCACTCTGGAAAAACCATAAATGCTCTTGACTACACTTATGCAACAAGAGGAAATTGAACAGGATATGCTCAGATATTTCAGATATACTTATTGCTGTTTATCCATTTTATTTTTCTAAATTTGTTTCCTCAGAGAAAATGTCTCTATCTTAAGTCTGCTCCTCTCAAAATGATTTATAACCTTCATCTACAATAATGCCAAGATCTTTAAAAGATCTGAGACCTGAATTAGAAACCAGACATGATTGAATCATGGCTATTCCATAGGGCAATGCTGCATTGTATTGTTTGAAGATACATTCAGACCTTCCACGACTTGCACTACTTACAGATGTGCTGCCATGGTAGAACAAGAGTTTCAGAAGCACAGTAATTTTTACTTGTCTTCAGAAGTGAGGTAATGCTGGGATCACAAAGGTCTGCTATGGAATAAGTACAGGGTATCACCTCTAACTTGTTCCAAAAGCATTATGATCCATCCTTACATTTCTAATCCCCTAGAACAGTTACTTGCATTCCAGCTATGCCCGGTGCTCTCTACAAGCTATTCATAGTAGAGATCAACAAAAAGTTGCACAGATCTGCAACTTGTTATCTGAATGTACAAAATTGGTCATTAAAAATAAATAAATAAATAAAAATTCACGGGAAAATGCAAATTCTGACAAAATTGTCATCCATGAGATTTTTTGACTGCCAGAGCAGCAGCTATTTGCTGATTTTCAGATGTCTCCCAGAACATGAGAGAACAGCAGAATAGAAATTTTACCATGGGTCTCTTTCACAAGCACTTTAGTGTCACACGCCTTTCAATATTTTGTCCAGCAATAACGTGTCTAAACATTCAGTCAGTTCTAAGTACAGATATGACTCAAAGATTGCCAATACAGTGAGTTTATTGGAAAGGAGTCATAGAATCATTCAGGCTGGAAAAAAACCTCTAAGATCATCTAGTCCAAACTGTAACCTAATACTGAAGTCCACCACTAAACCATGCTACCAAGTTCTAAGTCTACACATTTCTGGAAGACCTCCAGGGATGGTGACTCAACCACTTCCCTGAGCAGCCTATTCCAATGCTGCACAACCCTTTCAGTAAAGAAATTTCTCCTAATACCAAACCTAAACCTCCCCTGACACAATTTGAGGTAATTTCCCCTCATCTTATCACTTGGTGCTTGGGAGAAGAACTCAATCCCCACCTCACTATAGCCTCCTTTAAGGTAATTGAGGTAATTGTAGAATGTGACAAGGTCTCTGAGCCTTCTTTTCTCCGAGCTAAACAACCCCAGTTCCCTCAGCCACTCCTCACAAGACTTGTTTTCTAGACCCTTCACCAGCTTTGTTGCCCTTCTTTGGACACACTCCAGCACCTCAGTGTCTTTCTTGTGGTGAGGGGCCCAAAATTGAACACAGTATTTGAGGTGTGGCCTTAGCAGAGCTGAGTAAAGGGGGACAATCACTTCCCTGGTCCTGCTGGCCACACTGTTCCTGATACAAGCCAGGATGCTGTTGGCCTTCTTGGCCACCCAAGCACACTGCTGGCTCATGTTCAGCCAGCTATCGACCAACATCCCCATGTCCCTTTCCTATGGGCAGATTTCCAGACACTCTTCCCCCAGCCTGTAGCATTACATGGGGTTGTTGTGCTCCAAGTGCATGACCTGGCACTTGGCTTTGTTGAACTTCATACAGTTGGCCTCAGCCCATTGGTCCAGCCTATCCAGATCCCTCTGCAGAGCTCTCCTACCCTCAAGCAAATCAACACTTTTGCCTAACTTGGTGTCATCTACAGACTTATTGAGTCTGCACTCAGTCCCATGTCCAGATCATTGATAAAGATATTGAGGAGAACTGGCCCTAGGGGACACCACTAGTGACCAGCCTCCAGCTGGATTTAACTCCATTCACCACGACTCATTGGGCCTGGCTACCCAATCAATTTTTAACCCAACAAAGCATACACCCATCCAGACCTTGAGCAGCCAGCTACTTCAGGAGAATGCTGTGGGAAATGATGCCAAAGGCCTTACTGAAGTCTAGGTAGACCACATCCATAGCCTTTCCCTTATCCACCGAGTGTGTTACCTTGTCATAGAAGGAGATAAGGTTCATCAAGCAGGATCTGCCTTTGATAAACCCATGCTGACTGGGCCTAATCACCTGGTTGTCTTGTAAGTGCCACGTGATGACACTCAAGATAATCTGCTCCATGAGCTTCACCAGCACCGAGGTCAGACTAACAGGCCTGTAGTTTCCCGGATCCTCCTTCTGTCCCTTGTTGTAGACAGACATCATATTTTCCAGCTACCAGTTGACTGGGACCTCCTCTGATAGCCAGGACTACTGATAAATGATGGAAAGTGGCTTGATGAGCACTTCCACCAGCTCCCTCAGTACCCTCAGGGTGATACCATCTGGCCCCCTAGACATGTGTACATATGAGTAGCAGGTCACTAACCATTTCCTCATGGATTATAAGGGCTTCATTCTGCTCCCTGTCCCTATCTACCAGCTCAGGGGGTTGAGTACCCAGAGAACAGCTGGTCTCACTGCTAAAGACTAAGGCAAAGAAGGCATTAAGTACCTTAGCCCTTTCTTCATCTCTGCTCTCTATGTTTCCCTCCACACCCAACAAAGGATGATTTTCCTTAGTCCTCCTTTTCTTATTTATTTATAAAAAACATGTATTATTATCTTTAACAGCAATAGCCAAACTGAGATCAAGTTGGGCTTTGGCCCTTCTAATTTTGTCCCTGCACAGCCTCACAACATCTTTATAGTCCTCCTGAGTGTCTCACCTCTTCTTCCAAAGGTCATAAACCCTCTTTTTCTACATGAGTTCAGCCAGGTCAGTCTTTTTTGTACCGGCTCATCTTTCAACATGTGGGGATGGCCTGGGGATGGACACCTTCCCTAGCTGGCTTGCTCAACAGCTGTGTCACGAAATCATCTTTCACACACTCTAGAAACCTCCTAGAATACAACAAAGACCTTGGCACAGGCCTCAGGTTTCAAGAAAGTTTCCGATCAAGGAAATTTACATAATTTATTTCTGGTAAGTAGACACCTTGGGAATGAGGCCTAGCTTTGTGATTGGTTTGACCTCAAGTAGATTTGGATCGAAAAGAAGGAGATCCTATTATCCTGTAGGAAATAAATTCCTCTTTTCATAGCCTCTTCTATTTAAGCTTCATTTTAGTAGACTCCTCTTAAGTCTTTAAGTCTAAAGTCTGCTGACTTTAGCATGACGTGTGAAGGACTAATGTAGAAAAACTGACGTGTGGACAGAATCTAGTGGACCCCAGGAACCTCATAAAACCCCCAAATGAATCACCTTTTTACAGTGCTGATCCATTCTGCTCACTTCTGTCTTCTGTAACTCTCTTCTCCATGATTTACTTGCTTTAAAAACTTGATGCACTTTCACCCCACATTTTTCTTTTCACTCTTCCATAGCATATTTATCTCAGCTAATAGTGCCAACACCAACACAGAGATGGTAATATGGAGAACTGAGTCATGAAACTGAGTCAAAACAGCAGGTGCTAAGATCATCCTTCTCCAGCAAAGAGGGTAGTTAAGAAATTCCCCCCAAATTAAGGCATTCCCCTGCACTTCTCCCACTTGTTGAAGGTACTATGAAAAGAGTTTATAATTCAGCCCTGAAAATACCAATGCCACTTACTAGGAATCATCACATTATTACAGTGCAAAGTGTCCTCCATTATGATGGCTATAAAATAGTTTGCCTTCACTATATTTCAACATTATGCCATTTTTGTTAAGTAGGCTGCATAACCAAAACGTGATTTTAAAAAGGACTTGACACTTGCCATATTAGAGAGAGTTAGAAGACAGCCTGTGTTTCATAAAGGGAAACCTCTCTTCATACATCTATCATACCAACATAAACTTCAGCAAAGGCTACAGATTCACAGTAAGGCCCCAAACCCGTGTTTGTTTAGAAAGAGAGTATGTTCTTTTTAAAAATTCACCCTTCATCTGTTTATCAAAGAAATAAAGTGTTTCTGAGTGACTGTAATAGCCTCACTGCCAAAAAAGTCCAGCACAGCAGATTAAAAGAAAAGCTGTGCAGAGGCAGCAGTGTGTTGTACCACCCAGGGAGATCTTGGGTATGCATCAAGTGAGACCAACCATCGGTGTGTGGGTGTGCTGAGGTTTTAAAGAGATTTCCACTCAAGGAGAAATAAGAGTCTCCATTTCAAGCTATGTGCAACATTCCACATGTGTTAAGCAAGATAAATTCCCCAATTTTAGGGAGCCAGCCCAGGAAACAGCTAAGGTATTTAGACAGGTAAAAACTTCAATCTGTGCTGCATTTAAAACACAATTAACTGGGAGACTGAACTGCCACCCTGCTCCCCATCCCTGATACAAGCAGCACAAGAGAGAGTCTACAAGGTGGAAAAAAAAAGGTAATGCAGGAAACCAGCCACTGCCCATCACAGAGTAGCTGGAAAAGCAGTGCTGGAAGTCATTTATTTATTTATTGGCCTCACTAATCAATTACCCACAGGTGTAAAACCTGGCCTACCTTCTGGTATACACTCAGAGCCGTGCCTGGGCCCCTTCTCAGCTTCCTCCACCACCTCCCAGAGAGCCCCCGCATCCACCCGCTGTGCAGCACTTGGCTGTGGTTCCTCTGCATGCATAAATGAATGCACAAGCTGAGAAGGGACACATACATATGAAAATCCCCAGACCTGGCTTACTGCCCCATGGCTATATGATGCTCTGCCAGCTGAGACACCACACTGCAGCAAGACTGAGAAAATCACCCTATATATATTCTCCCAGACCTCGGGGAAACCTCAGCCCAGCCCTGCAGGGGGGAGAAATGGCAAATCACCAGCTCTTTTTTTTTTTTTTTTTATTCTTGAAGCTGGGGGTGGCTTTATAGCATTACATCACAGTAAATAAAAACAGGAACAATACTGACTTCAGATATGACAGCCATGAAGATGCTTAACAAATCTTTTTTTCCCTTATTACAGCACCATGTAAAAGATAAGAAGGATAAGTGCTTACAAGCCCTCACTGACATACAAGGATGTGACAACTGTCTCCCATCTATCTAAGCTACCAAATTTTTGATTTATAAAAGCAAACCAAAGACCTTCTGAGGGCAATATAAAGGTTACCTAATTCAGTAAGATGAGCCAAATGAGACAGATGTTTCAGAGTTGCACGGAGCTGTACGTGTGACTTCAAAGCATAGTTACAGTGGCAGAAACTTTGGCTCTTTTCCTATAAGTACAGGTATAATCTTCTAAACAATGTCTCCTAGTTCTCATTCATGATCAACCTATGCACCTGATCCTAAATATCAATGAGAAAATACTTGTGAACAAAACTATTTTGTTATCTTAATACTATTTGTTACCTATTAACATGCTTAAGACATATCACAGGTCTGGATAAAGTCAGACTTTTTGCAGTAACCTTTCTTTGACTTCATTTTATCACATGGACTTTGCCCATCAGCCCTCGAGTACTGTGTTCCATTTTGGGCCCCTCGCTATAAGAAGGACATGGAGGTGCTCGAGCGAGTCCAGAGAAGAGCAATGAAGCTGGTGAAGGGTCTGGAGAACAAGTCTTATGAGGAGCAGCTGAGGGAGCTGGGGTTGTTCAGCCTGGAGAAAAGGAGGCTCAGGGGCGACCTTATCGCACTCCACAGGTACTTGAAAGGAGGCTGTAGTGACATGAGCGTTGGTCTATTCTCCCACATGCCTGGTGACAGGACAAGGGGGAATGGGCTAAAGTTGCGCCAGGGGAGGTTTAGGTTGGATGTTAGGAAGAACTTCTTTACTGAAAGGGTTGTTAGGCATCGGAATAAGCTGCCCAGGGAAGTGGTTGAGTCACAATCCCTGGAGGTCTTTAAAAGACGTTTAGATGTAGAGCTTAGGGATATGGTTTAGTGGAGGACTTGTTAGTGTTAGGTCAGTGGGTGGATTCGGTGATCCTGGAGGTATCTTCCAACCTAGATGATTCAGTGATTCTGTGATTCTCTTACCTGGGCAAGTACATGCAGCTTGTAGGTTTCTCTTTTCCTCAGGGTCAGAGGTTTCAGGCAGTAGCTGATTTCTTGTCAGGAAGATATCATTTTTCTTTGGCAACATTCAGATGGCGATCAGACTGGTAACAATGCTGACTGAATTCATCATTCAGGCCTGCTCCTTGTCCCCATAGGTTTGGCAGGATGCTGAGATCTTGGAAATACATGAGTAGCAATAGGGAAGGTACTGACCTCTGTTGCTGTTCTGCAAGAAAATAAATTATGCTCCATCATCTCCTCCATTTCTCTGAGGTTTTGTTTTGTTTTTTCCCCAAATCCAGAACTCTGGTGCCTCTATTTCCACATCCACTGAGGTTCCTCCCCATCCACCTCCGAAATGAATCCCAGAAAAAGGCTGGATTTGGTGTTTCTGCAGACTGAACATGGGGCAGCACCCAAGAAAGTTGCCTCCTGTACTTGCATGCTGCTCTAGCCTATGCCTGCAGTAACCAGGTGACTGAAGTCAAACAACACTACAATTTTGCAGCTTTTGCAAGAACGTGCAGAAAAAACACTCATGGAGGAAGACACTGCACTTAAAAAAGCACATGAAAAAAAATTGTATTTTTACCTAATAACAATAAAATAAAATCCTCTGCACTAAGCCACCTGGATCAACTGTCAATTATTTCATTTTAACAACTGTAAAAAAAAAATAATAAATAAATAAATAAAATTGGTCTAAATAGTTTTTCAGGAGATACAGAACATGGCACAGATTAAAATAAAAAACTATTAAAAATTACATTTGCTGCCTTGCATCTTCATTTTATACTTAGTCCGAAACTTCCAAAAATTTAGACTGTAATATGAGTTTAAGCACTACTTAATGACTTGGCTCCAGCTGAACGTATTCTCATTATGTAAATGTATCTTAATTTGTCCTGATTAAGTAACAGTCATTGCAATTCATTATTGCTAAGTGAAACACAATTCCTAGAATGGTCCCCAGTAAAACAGACATTCCAGATGAACATACTGTTCTCCCCTTACTTTGAAGCCAGGATGTCTGGGCATTGGCCTCCTTTAATGTCATCAAAGTGTTTAATCTGATACTATGATTAATTAGAAAAAGCACTAAACTGCCAATTATATCATCTCACGCCCAAAACAAGAGCCCCAGATGAAGGAAAATAAACTTCTCAAAACTTCTGACATGGCACTCTATAAAGGGCGTTAGAGAAGATATTTTCAAGACTGAGAGGGATTTAATCCTCATAAGTCCCATTAAAAAACAGCAGGCAAATCCCTAGAAAGACTTTGAAAATTTTAGCTCTTATGGAGGATAAGCCACAGGCCACGAAGGACAGCTCACCTGCATGCACAGACACTCCTGCCAGCTGTCTGTCCTGTAGGAGCTGCACTGCAGCTTCCACAATGCCATTATCTGGCACAATATTACTCAAAATGCAAGTTAAATACAGGTAATACATCATGGCATGAAGGCCCGGTATTAAACTGTCCAAGGAAGGAAACACCTCCCTCTGTGTTTCCAGAGTATCACGTAATTTACAGTCACTGCTGTGAGCTCTCTGGAAGAATATTAATATCTCCCCTTCTCAGCCACAAATATTAAAGAGTCATTATTAACATCTGAAAGTCTAGTCTACAGGCTGAAAAGGGAGCTCTCTGCCAAGACACAGAGATGTTATTTCCTAGCCAGGAGCTGAGTGTAATACACTTTTGCTTTTACTGAAATGGATTTCCATGCCAAATTTAGCCTCATCCTAGTGCCTTATTCACAACTCTTAATCAAAGCACATGAATTCCCCTGTTCATATTTAGAAGGGAACAAAGATGATCAGAAACGATTTCAGAAAAAGTATTTTGTATACTTTTTTTTAAAAAAGATATTCCTATACAAAATCTAAATTTCAAGGGCACAGATTTTTACCCACTATGAAATGGGAATTTTTAAGGTGATAGAAAACAAAACATAAATGTATTAAGGAGGAAGTAAGGCTCATGAAAATTTTGAACAGACATTTCTACAAAAATATAAACTTATCATGCTAATTTGAAGCACGGGGACTGTACCAGTCCTTGTACCAGTCCTAATGTTTCACATTAGCATGTTAATTCTTGTCTTCTATCAGCAATGGACCAAACTGAGTCAAAAAATGCTGGTCTCACATGGAAAGATACTAAGAATCAGAGAACTCAGACCACATACTAATTTAACATGAAAACAGCTATTTCCAGGAGGTATAGAAGTGAACCTGGAGTAATGCTTGATGGAAACAACCTGAAAAACACTTCTGAGGAAGTCACTGGTGGAAGTAGAAGGCTGTTCAGAGAACAGCTAAGTGCATGCATGACCAAAGACAGTTTGTACAGTATGATTCAGCATGTCTTACACAAGCTGTAATGGTCAATAAAGTCTTGCATGAAGACAGTCGAATCTTCTAGAACTGCAAGCTAAGGTTAAGAACAAAAGACATGTTCAGGGCAGCTAGGAGCTTCACTGGTAGAATTAGTCACTCCTGAGTGCTTGACAGCAGCTTTGCAATAGACACACAGGGTATGACATTAACTGGGAAATGCAGAAGGACTCATGTACACACTGCTGCAAACTCAAACTTCTCACTGCCCGTGCTCCATGTTGGCTGGATATGAAACAATGGGGAATTTGCATAGTTCTCAGAATGTGATAAAATAAACTGAGGCTGCCAGCCCTTATTTATGTGGATGTACACTCAGACATTGCTTTGTTCACCTTTTTACTCAAGGCAAGGCAAGGCAAGGCAAGGGCATTAGAGAAATGGTAAATACTACGGTCATTTGTCCTTTAACTAAAAGTATGGTCATAAATCATTCAGCACTCTGAGATACTTGGCTCCCAATTCTTATGTATGTCAAAACCAATTGTAGCATTCTTGCAAGGCAAAGGGCCTTGTAATTTGACGATGACACATCAAGTGAATAGAAATGGGTCTATGTACAAATAAGAATCGAGTCTACAGGTCGTTATGGTCAGTCTTGGTTCCAGATCAGATGTGAATGACCTATTTTTATTGTAGCAGTTTTGATATGAGAAAACAATTTCACAGTAGATGATTGTGGCTATTCTGGTCATGTACTCGGCAACTTGGGCAGAGGATAGAGCTATCCTAGAAGCATATACCAGTACAGAACATGGGACAAGCATTGTGAGTCTAACACACATGGGCAAAACTGTGAGCAACAGCACTGGTTCTGCACATCTGCAGGGGACATGGTGCGAAGGTTTCCACACAGTCTGCCGTCTTGTTGGAACTATTGTAGCTCATTTCTCTGTTGCAATTGCTTTTGCTTCAACCAGGCTACAAAACCACTTGGAATCCTTGAAAAAATCTGGAGTCCTCAAATTCTGGGCACTAAAACCAAGACAGCTGAAGAACCTGAATGTAGGGCTACATTACCCAAGGGGTACATCCAAGCATTAATCTAAAGAACTCACAACCCAGCTACATTTTTTTCCTCCTCTCTGAACTAAATGACAGAACAGAAATCCCCAGTGACCTTCAGAAAGCACATCTACTTGAATGACTAAATCAAGATGCCCACCACTTGTAGTGGCTGATAGCAGGTGGAGCACATACTGAGCAAGAAATGAGAGTGTTAAAGATTTTTGGCGTCAAGTTGACAGTATTTGTTGTTACTGTTTTGAGGAGTCCTTTGTTGTTCCTACATGGCATAAGGTACCACTAATCAAATATGTTTAAAAGGACTAAAATTCAGAAAAGCTCCACAACTAAGATTTATTGCCCTTAATGTTCCTATTTAAAGTGTTCCTGCAGTTCAGAGGGTAGCTTTGTAAACACAGAACTTTCATGCAATGTGCATTTCCCCTTTCACTTTTATGTAAGCTTTGCTGAATTTTATAGGGCTACAATTTCAGTTAACCCCCTGTATGGCAATTTCAGTGTGGCTTACAAAATCTAATCCAAAATATATATATTTTTCTTCTCAGAAGTAGTCTTACCCTCTTTAGAGACCATTCTAAAAGCAGAAGAGAATTCCTAATTTGATATCTAGCAATTAAACTTATGCATATACAAAACAGCAAGGATGGGCTTAAAATGGTGAGCCAAGCAGAGCAGACAGCTGGATAAACATGTCCAAAATTCACTCTTCAGGAAAAAGAAGCCTCCCTTGGCAATCACATTAACCTGAACACCCGAAGGGACATTTTGCCTAAGCCTCAGGCTGCAGAATTTCATTTAGTTTTTACTTACCTCTTTCATCACCTGTTTTCAAGGTTGTGTTTGAAGTTACCTAACTCCACGTTTGGGCACACAAATAACTGGGGGGAATGACAGAAGCACTTAACCCTGCCACACTTTCAAAAGAGCCAGAGGGGTTAGCTACAATAAAAGCTGTAATGATGGAGTCTCAGCTGAAATATTCAAATATGTATTGAGGTACTTAATGACCATCTTAATTTTTCTGTAAGTGCTGAGCAGTAGCCTTAAGTAAAGCAGGCTCTTCTGAGAGCATAAGTTGAGCAACTGATATCACAGATGGTTTTTTAGCATGTTGGTCCATAGCCTGAAAAATGCACTTTATATTTTTTAAAACACGATGTAACTAATAAACTTGTTTAAATATTAGGCAACATGAGGTGGAAGTCACAGAGAAGAGCATGATAGGATACAAAATATAAACCCACGGTGGGGATGTACTCTGAGCCAACTCATACATTTTAGGCCAAAAATTAGCATTGCCTAAGAACAGAGTTTTTATTTAACCCATTATAAAGATTCATAATGCTACGAGCTTCACAGTCAGATATAACCTAGGAGCAGGGCCGAAATTCCAATGAATTAAGGGGGTGGCAGAATTTAGTTTCCAACCCAGGTCTCTAACGAACAAATTACATGTATGGTAAACATACATGCATTGTTACATATTCACTTTTCACAACTTTAGTTGTACCTTAAAGTAGGAGAATTCTTTAAAAATGCATTAAGCTTGACAGCTGGAGAAAAATGAGGCTGTTCTAACATATCAAAGTACAGAAGATTTTACTTTAACTGTAGAGAGATATTGAACTTCTGCCATGGGAGATCAAGACCATCATTGCCAAGAGATGGAAAAGCTAGTAGACAAAAGCAGATTGTTTTTGAAATATTGATAGATTATTCAAATCTTAACTATAATTGACCCACATGCCACACTGCTCATATTTCTAGGTTCTGCACTTGCAAGAACAGTGCATTTTGCTTTAAACAGGGCTCAATGTTACTTTTCTCTTTGGGCTGGTAAATGGACTGCACTGTTTCAGTATGAAACAACTTTTGATGAAAAAGGAGTTCGAGATTTTTGGCCTTGTTGTCACTCTTGAAATGAGAAGCTTGCTCTCCCACCCACTGTGAACTATGCCAGCCACATCACTTCTCATACTTCCAGGGAGATTTCCCCTCGAGGTCACAGCGTTTTGTCACTCTGTAGTGGCGATGCAGCAATCTTTTGCTGCAGCACAATTAAGGCATATACCCAGAATGCAAGGATGTGGTGTAGCTGTGTCAACATCACAAAATAATTACTCATTCCCTGGGACAATTACCAAGAGGTCTTAACCTCAGGAGGACTAGGACCAAACTCTGGCAAGTAGGTTGTTGCTTTCTTCTGCTGCAGAGCAGAAAATGTGCTTAGTAGATGTGGCCCGTCCCTTAGCCATTTGTCTCAAAGGCTGCACACAAACTAGTACCACTCAAATATTCTGCTGTTCAGACTGGAGATAAGAAGATCAGAATTATGGCCAAACTGAGACTGACTGAAAGAGCCTGAAAATGCACTCATACAGCCTTTACCTCAGGTGCACTCACTTCCAAGCAAAATTATCAATCCCACAGGCAGCAATTTCAAAACATGCTTGAAAAGAATTCTAAATAGCAACATTACATCACTGCAGCTATTCCTGGGCTGTGATATGTTAAAAGAACTAGAAATATCACCATGAAGCCTATTCATTGAAATGCCCTTTTCCTATCTCACCATGCTGTTCCACTTGGGATTAACACAAACAATGATGTTGACAGGATTAGGACACTCACTGGGAACACGACTATCCTGTTAGAGCAAACACCATGAGGTGTTCATTCCCTTTATCTCACACAGTTTCTTGGCATGCATCTTGGATGCAAGTCTGCTGTTTTTCACATCAATGTTGAGCAGGAATAAACCCACTGAAATGCAGGCATGCCATTTATAGTTCTCTAGCCCATATAAGACTCCAAAGACATAGGCTTTATTGCACTACTGTGGCCTGCTGTTTTCATATGCTACCATACCTGCAAGTAGCGCACAGATAATCTGAAGGCATGGGCTCACATAAAAGGATGTGAGTTGCTCCTAAGCTTGGTAAATGGATTTTTCTTTTTGGATTGTTCCAGTACCAAAGTAAACCGCAGGAACATGCTAAAGGTATCCCACTCTACTCCTCAGCACAGCATCCAAAACAGCACAAGTGACCAGGATTTTGCATCAGACGGGACATGTGGCACAGTTAGTTGCTGCAGCTCCAGGCGGGAGAGCAACTGATCTGTGAAAACTCAATTATTTTACATCTTGTAAGCACACCATCAACTTGGCTAACAGCGCCAGGAGAAGCAGTGCTGACAGCTGGGAACAGCCAAAGCCCCAGAAGACTTTGCCCTTACTCCCACAGCCAACAGCTTGTTGTGTGATTTGGAAGCAGCATACAGGGATGAGGTCAATATTCCCTATTCCTTCACTGTGAGGTTGGGTTGATCTTAATGAACCAGAAGGAGTGAGGAAGGCATACCATTCAGCAGAGAACTGGGCCCACTCAGGCCTTCTACAAATTGGAGGATCACTGCACCTTTATCTGTTTGTGACTACTAATACAGACACTTACCCTAGAAAACACTTTCTGGTGGTGAGCAGACACCTTACTGCAGTCATCTGCATGAGCTGATTTTAAAAAGTCCATGGGTCCCTTCCAGTGTCACTAGGATTTTAAATCCTCGCATTTGCTATTTAACAGGTCTTCATGACACATCTTCTCTACATGTCTGTAACACACACTCTGGTTCCACATTTCTTTTTGCTTTCAGTTGCCATCAAACAGCCCTTTCTCCACACCTCCAAAAAAATAAAAATAACAAAGCCAACCCCACTTACTTTAAATGGCAACTTCATGCAAGGTTTCAACCCAAGGTTATTTTTTTCTACCAGTTGTTTCTTGAAGAACAGATGGCATTTGCAATGGTTCAGGATATATCCTATTTTTAAGTGTCATCTGTTTTTACTCTTCTGCAGTGGACTTAGCAATCAGAGGAAAAAGCCATGAGACTTTTGTTTTTTACATGCTGAATAAACCAAGCTGTTTCAAGCTACTCTGGATATTATCTCCCATTGCAAATGCCCAGCAGCCACCCTGTTCTGTGTGCCTTCTGATGCAATGTTTCCTGTCAGCATGCAATAAGGAACAACCTGCATCCGGCAGTGCCGACTCAGCAGAGCACTAAAACATGGACATAACAGAAATGGCAATGAGAAAGCTCAACTTTAAGTCGCACGCAATAGCGTGATCTTTTGTACACGACTTTGCAGGGAAGGGTCCCCTGTTGCAGCACAAAATTCAATACAATGAGAACATCACGAATCTTGCTTGTTTTTCTCTTTGGTGTTTTCTCCCTACACTTTGTATTCAGAAAAGGTAGCAGCTCCCCTGAACAGGAGAAGCAATGAAAAAAGGAATCAGGAACTGACATGCTATTTAGGTTTGTTGGGTTTTATACTGCTAATTCATAGGATAAACTCAGCCTTACTTTGTAAGTTACTGCAAGCTCAGTCTGCCTCTATTTTGATCCATCTGCACAGGAACCCACTCTTATAATGGAAAACCAGCTAGCAAAATCTGAGCTTGAGCTTTTAAACCCTGCCAGAGAGATCAGGCCAGGTTTTGTACCATGCTAACATGACTCCTGGGTCAAAGCTGGCTTCTATCCAGAGAAACAGAGAGTTCCTACAGATTTCCAAAAGCCCACATAGATGTAGTGTCTAAAGTTAGCATTTGGAAGGAGTCATATGAAGAGGGGGAAAAAATGCTGTTGTGAATGTTTAAAAAAGGAAGATGCAGAGCCACAGTGGCTTGTTCCAAAGAGGCACCAAAGAAACACACAGCTGACATCTCTAATCCCCTGCCAAAGGCCTCTGACTTGCTTCTTCCACCAGTACCAGGAGCACCTTCACTTTGGTTCATGCTCCGATTCATTTCCATTTTGTTTCTCTGTCAGGCTAAGAGCTGACATGGCAGCAGCTCAAAAGTACATTTTTTTTAAGGCAGTTCTGGCTCACTCCCCCACTGTCACCCCCTCGGGGTTTAGCAAGCCCTGAAAGGAGCTGAGCTGAAACGGGTTGTGTCAGCTGCTTAAGGAAGTAATACTCAATTAAATTGGGATAGGTGCACCTCAAAAAGACTTTGAACTTCAGGAGAAATGAAAACAGAACGAATCTGGAATCAGACTCCATATTCAAATCCAAGCAGGAGGAATCTGAAAATGAGAAAGGAGATGTTTTCACACATGTGCTTCACACCACACCAGTGGGGAGGGTTAAGTCTGTTTTCCACTAGTTCCAGCAGTGAAGGCATTCATCTGGGACACTGAAGACCCGTGTCCTCCTCTTTCTACTTGAAGAAGAGCAAGATTTGATCTTCTTAAGAGAATTTCCTATGTACCAAACTGTTCTGAAGGAACCTCTCATGGCTGTAGGTGTTCCTCTTCTTCTAACATACTTAAACCAGGTGTTTCTGTTCCCCCCTAAGAGCCCTAGCTG
The DNA here is from genome assembly GCF_011077185.1 of Oxyura jamaicensis. NCBI lineage: Eukaryota > Metazoa > Chordata > Aves > Anseriformes > Anatidae > Oxyura > Oxyura jamaicensis. Next base: position 69,568,949 of record NC_048894.1, on the reverse strand, counting down.
ATATATCAAGTTATTCTCGGTCACCTTGGCCCCATGCATATGTATTAATTGCCAAACCCCCAAACTGATCTTCAACTCTGTTTTCATTCTGTCTCCCAGAACAATCTGAGATACTACATGCCTATAACATTTGGAAAAACAGAATTGAAACATTTCAGAGAAATTTACTGTTTATTTCTGAATAGTTTCTTTAAACCAATACTTCTCATAACACAGAATTCTCAGAAGAAATTGAAATAAGATGTATTCCTAGAAATCTGAAGCTGCTTCACCATAAATATCATAAGCAAAAATAATAAAATTGCTTGGGTAACCTTCCAACCAAGTTATACAGTCCATTCCCTTAATGCCAAGGTTTAATGTTTCTGCCATTAGGCTGAGTCCCCAGGGCACATCACAATAAGCTTGAGCGAGCGCGTATGAGAATTGCTAGCAGGATAAATGGCCTTCTTGTCTCACATACACTTATTTTCTTGCTATTTCTCTACAGCACTTTAAACAGCCAGTCTTGCAAGATACTGATCTCCATACTAGCACTGTTTTGTAGCACACTGCTTTGAACTTGTGAGGCTACTTGTCAAGGAAGATGCTACTCAGTTCAGAAATAAAGTCAGTCTTATCACATAACCACAGGGAGCAAACAACTGAACCAAAGACCCATTTTCAGGCAGTCTGCAGAGACTAGTTCTGTCCCTGTAAGATAGACCAGGCCCATAGTCCATATCCCTCAGTGCAAAGAAACCACATTGCAAATCTAACATCCGCAAGTCAGGAGGTGCCTGTGCAAACCCTAATTCATTCCCAGGTAGTGCGTACAGCAGAATCCAATGCTCATTTATACAGCATTTTCTCACACTTTCCACATTCATTCAGTGTGTATCATGAACTGTACTTTAGACACAAAGGGGGTATATTACAGAGGACTCTGACCAATAGGGCTCACAATTGCAAAAGTTGGGTTACATATGCTTGTGTTTCCATTTGATGATAAACCTGGAGGTATAGGGGCTCTATGCATGAAAAGTATCATCGATTGCCTTCCCAAATACCCACAAAGTAGATGTAAACCTCACAGTATAGGGGAAGAGCCCCTCTTCTTGCCTTAACTTTCCTCCTGCAAGGTCATGAAGACAGTGTGGCAGAGGAGGAAGGAAAAACTGCCCCTGTGCCAGGCACTGAGGATGGGATTCTCTGGGGATGACTATGAAAGGCAAGTCCACATGGAAGGTGTGGAAATTCTCCGTGTTTTGCATGTTCAGGCCCAGAGGTCCTCATCTTCAAACTAAGGAGCAGAGAGCGGGTCTGAGAGTAAAAAGTGCCCACAAAGTCAACCTCAGAGAGGGGAGCACAGCCCAGGCTGCTGACTCAGGACCAGCTGTAATTTCAGCAGCAGGTTTGATTGAAAGAAGCTGAGATGCCTCCCAGACTGCCTTGGAAGTGTGGGTTTGTAGTTGCTGCAGGTGTGTGCCACCCTGGAAAACAGTATTTCCACCCTTCTCTGGCACAGCTTTCCTACATCACAGCTCCTTAAGACCAGGCCCTCAGAGCCCTAAACATGCCTAGACTTTCCAGGTCCAGTTTGGGATCCATTTGATACACGGGTAATGCAGGAGAATCCTCAGCTTCTACCGAAGGTCAATGGGAGACATGCTTTAAATGCAAATACAAGAAGAGAACAAAATGCTAAGCATCTGAGATACAGAATCCAAAAATGAGTAGACATATCAGGCTTTAAAAGCTGCATCCCAGAAGCTCACATGTGAAATGGGGCTAACACTAGCTCACCTCACAAGTGGCAGGGCAGACCTACAGCAGAAACCTAGCCATGTTCATAAAGAGCTTAGAAATTATGATCAGAGCATTTGCAGTGTCTGAGGATAGTCTGTATTCAGTGCAGGATTCAGAGATGTGTATTAAGGAGAAATGTAAAGAAAGAAAGAAAAAAAAAAAAAAGGAAATGAAAAACACCATCTATCTTGACTAAGGTGAGAAGTCCACGGAAGAGAAAAATACAGTGTGATCACCTACTTGAAGAATATGTTAATGCAAACATGTACAGAGCACAGAAAGATGGGACAAATAGGCATATGAACAGCTGAATTTAGATTAGGTACATCTAAACATTTAGCTTTCGGTGCACAGACATACCAACACATGTACACTTATGTTGAAAACTGGCCCAGACACCCCCTGCTGTCACACCAGAAATAAAATATATATTTATATGCTACCAAGCTTGCAGCCCAGGTTACTCTAACCTTAGCTTCTCTCCCCTGTGGACATAACTCATACATGGTATACTTAAATAGCCCTAGGCAGTGAATTAAAGATACTGTTTTATTTACAATTCCGTAGCAAATTATTCACTGTAGTTCTACGTCAAACTTTTCATTAAGTATTCATTATTCAGTGGTTTGTTCCTGCTTCTACAAGGCAACGCAGTAGCAATAGCAGTGCTTAAATGCCAGTGACAACTGTCTTAGAATCACTGAGTGACCTGCTTTGCAATGAGGCAATAAATTGCAACTTATTTGCCAGGAATATGCATTTTGAAAAGCACCTGATTTTTTCTTTAAGCAGCATTCCCACTTTGACCTAATTACAGAAGTCTTTTAGCTGCTACAGTCATCTAGTTCACTCCTAGGATCAGCCAGGTTTCAATCCACAGCACTCCAAAGTGTTTGTTGGCACCGAGTACATTCACCAGCAGTACACAGACTTTTTCAGAGCAGTCATCCCTTTTCTCAAGAAGCCATTTTGGGCCAGATATTGATGCACTAGCATAAAACACTTGCACATTTAAAAATAATTATGACACTACCTTGTGTATCTTAATCCCAAATTTTGAAAAGTAACAGATCAAATATGCTCCTATTTCTGTAAAAAAATGTGTGGATAAGAACTTACACTGCCTTACTATGTACTGAAGTACCAGTAAATGCATACATTTTGTAGAGTCTCAGTGGAAGGTACTGCTGGACTTGTGGTGGACTTGGAGCTAACCATGTAGCTGGAGAGCCTACAAAGATTTCCGCCAAGTTTTACTTATTCTACAGAGAGATTTTTTTCCCAGTCTTCTCCTCTTTTTGCCTGTGGGGCATGCTCAATCATAACTAAAAACAGGGAGTTGAAGTCTGTGGAGAAAAACTCAACAAAGTTTTACTTAGGAGCTTGAAAACAACCAACATGAAGCAGTCATATCTGAAATCTCACCGCAATCAACAGCAGAGCTCCAGTGACTTGGATTTTTCTCCTCAGATACAAAGTGTTACACAAGGGTTATTACATGGAGGACATGGTACAGTTTATGCTAACGTGCTTTCTTGAGCAGTTGGGATGAGCAGTTGGAAGGCATGAGTTCAGCAGCCACAACTGAGCTGACTAGTTGTGGCAGCTCACTTGGTCAGCCACAATCAACTAATCATTTGCAACTGTACAGAAATACTTCTAAAAGCAAAATCAAAGCAGGGATTAGTGTGCAAAAAAAAAAGCAGATACATAAGAAGGCTAAAGACAATCTGAAGTCTGAGACAATCTGCTCTCTTTAATGCTGCCTCCAAGAACAGCAAAGGTGAAACCTTCACCTTTTCTGGTTACTTGAATAAATTCACTTACAACCCTGAATTTGCCAGTCAGTGGTATGCTGCCCCCACTTTCTGTAAGTGAAACCACTGTTGTGCTGTCAAATGGCTGTTGTGATGTTAGTGAGCAGAATCTGAATCAAAGCGGTTAACACATTCCCCCACCACTTCTTTAATCATGGAGGAAGAAAAAGGGGATGTGTTTAGAAAGATTAACACCTACACAGGCCTTGGGATGTTTGTTTCAAGCAGGTCACTCTACCCTGCACTGCTGCTCTCAGAAGAAGCGATACCCATCCTACATGCAAGTGCAAAATGATTCCTGGCTTTCAAACTCTCAAGGAAATACTTTATATTCTATTCCTGAAACCAAACAATATTGCAGTATCTACAACTATGTCTAATGCAGCTGCCTGAACTACACCAATGTGCCGGCAGTGGGAAGGATTACCAGTAAATGATATCTTTGCAGCTGGAACATAACATTTACTGCCCAGTTCTCAGTTTAGCCCTCTGCTTCAATATCTGAGTACACTGCTGAGACAGTATTTCTGATTCACTAGGAGTTCTTATTGAAGAGAGAAATCATTAAATGAGATCATGAAAGATGGACATGTGCCTTAGAAAGCCTCTTCGAACTGATGCTTATGCTCTGCAGATGGTTCTGTCTCCAGAAACCAAGAGGTTTCCCTTACTGTAGCTTGTCTTGCAGCCCCAGTTGTGTGGAAGACCACGGACCGCAGAATCTCAGATTCATGTCTTCAGGTTTCAGCTTCTAATAAAGGTTTCTTCAACAACACAAATTCTATACACTGTAATAAAATTTATCTTACGTCTACTTCAAAATTCACCATAGAAGGTTGTGACAGTATCCATACCTCCATGTGCTGGAAAATACAACCAGCCAGGAAAGCCAGGCACTCCTACAAAGTACAGCTCAGAATACAGGAAGGCTTATGGCCTCCAGATGGACTATACCACAGGCTGGTAGCAGGGATGTAGCAGAGAGACTACCCATTCTCATGAAGGATACAATTCATGCAGGATTTGAGCAGGCCAGCATGGCTGGTAAGGAATATCTCAGTGTTCACCAGGAGAAAAAGCAGCCCCTTAAATCAAGACTGTGCATCTCATCTCAGGCAGCTCCTGCTGCCAGAAGGGAAATCACCAGGAAGGAGCAGTGACTGCTGCAAGCAGCTGGCCCTCATCTCACACATTCTGATCCCTGCCCTTGCAGTGGCAGCAAACCTGATTTCCCTGGGCACTGTCAAAGGCAGAGTAAGTGATGAAGACAGGACCATTTTCCTGTGCCCTTGGCAGCCTGCTGCTGCCCAAGGCAACAACCTACATCACCTATGCTCCCAGCTGACCCTGTTTTGCAGTCTGTTCTCTGTTATGTGTTCAAACAACTCTATTAGCACCTCAAAATAAGTCATTTGGGTCCCACCTAAGGTTCGGAGACATTTTACCAGTTGCCTTGACTCAGGAATATACGGATTAATTGCAAATACCAACCAGGAACGTTAAAACCCACACACAATTGTGACAACTGTAATATTATTGCTTAGAACAGTGCTCACTTGAGTCACACTATAATTCAGTCATTATGATTTTCATGGAAAAAGGCGTATTTTCCCCAAACACATTTCACAGAGTGAAAAGCACACAGGTAGGATTTGTCCCCCATAAAAATAAATTGCTATTTGCATGCCAGAAAATGGTTGTAGAAAACAGGAAAACATTAATAATTTAGGGCAGCAAATAAACTAAAAGGCAATTTTCCCAATTTTTAAAAAGAAATGTTAACTGCAAGCAATGGGTCCTTTTTTTTTTTCCACTCACAAAGCAATTGCTATATCCTCCTCTTTATGTAGAATACATATCAAGTCCAACACACTGGTTTATTTACTGCAAGAATGAGCAAAACAATGAGCTTTTACAGCCAAAGAGCCTTGACTTCTAACAGATGCCAGTTCAACCTGTAGAGATATTCCATTGTGCTTTTGAAAATTTACCACAGACACAAACACACAAAAAAGAGAGAGAGAGAGAGAGAGGGAAAAAACAGTCTTTCACATTGTTTTTCCAAGAGAATAGAGGTTTTCCCTTTTAATCAGTGACCTAAAGAAGACAGCTCCACTCTTACACATTAATGTGCCATTAGTACACGAGTGCAACGTAATTATCTTGGTGATTGTGACCAGACATGATCTAAGACACCAGTGAAAAGGAAGCCTATAAATCTCATTGCTAAATTATTTATATCACTGTTGCAGCCAGACGTGCCCCTTCGGCAGAGATGAGAGTGCTGCCACGCTGCCTGTGTGCCAGGATTGTGAACATGGGTCAGCATCTCTACCCTTCTGACTTCTCCACCATGTTTTCTCCACATGAGCTAGGACAAATAGCCCAGCCCACACCACAGACACCCACTGATTTGCCTCTTGCACAGAGCAGGGTCCATCCAGCCACAGTCCCAGTCTCCACTGGGAAGAGCAAAAGTCTCCCTCCTCCTGAGCTCATTGTACATTTAGCTCATTTTTTCTTGTTCTGGCAGGTATTAATGAGGCTGGGGAAAAAATAGTTAGCATAGATAATGAAAATGGTGTTTTGTGCGGAGAGTTAGTTCAGTATTAGTTTGACTGAGGGATGAAATAGCAGACTGCTGATGGTGGGTTTTTCTGCTTCATCATCTATTTTTCTTAAGATGGCAAACAGCTAGCAAAGTGCTCATTAATGGATAGTGACAAGTAGTTTCCTGTGGTCTTAAAACAAACCATCAATTACAGAAAGTGTTTTCAGTTCTTGAGGCTAAAAAACATTCAATACCATTCATCTGTTTGCGTGTTTTTTCAAGTGATGAGAAATCCAAGTGAGAAACATATACAAAAAGATAAGAGAGACACTTGTGCTTTCTCCAGACCAGGGTGCTTCAAAATAGCCTTCAGGTGAGGCTAAGTGCCCCTACAAAACAAATGGCTCTCTGAAAGACTACAAACTGATCTTCATTTGACCTGATCACATTTGTTTAGTGGATTGGTAAATGCTCAAGTCCCATAAAAGCTATATTAAAATTATATAGTTATAATTCTGTAATTATGTTATATTATATATATTGCATAAAAAGCAAAGCACAGAGTAGGAAGAAAAGCAGGCTATAGTTTTAATGGATACTGACAAGAAGGTTCATTTTTACTACTTTTTCTTCCTAGTCCAGCCTTTGTGCACTGACAGGTCAAGAAAGAGGATACTTCAAATCAGCTGCAAAAATTCACACATGAAAGGCAAGAACAATTTCTGCTTCTAGAGTGTCGGAGAACTCCATGCTCCTAAATCAACCCATTTTTCCTTCATTCATGTCCAGTTTGAAATGATCTCTCATGAAAAAAACAGGAACAGCACTGGCAAACGTTACAAGACCAATTCTTCATCACTATACACAGAAAAAGGAATCAGTTGCACCACTGAAAACATGAGAAATAGCAACAACCTCAAGGTGTGTAACAAAACAGAGCATTGGACCGTATGGGCCTGTTTATATCATCTAAAATAAACAAAGAAATTATCTTAGATGTCCTTACAGGAAATGTACAGGATCTCAGAAACACAGCTACTTAAAGTGGTGACAAAAATGTGCTTCTGAGTTGTGGACATAGTGTGGACGACTTTGACGTTTAAGTATACATCTATATATACCTTTTTTTTAAAATAGACATGAGGTTTGGAAAAAGTGGTTCTAAAAAGCACCAGGTGATATCTGAGCAAGGTCTGGAATTACAAGCTGTATGGAGCATTTCCAATGCAAGCGTTCTGAGATTCCATTCATAAGTAACTTTCAGCACATTATACAGCTGGTCAGAGAGGCCTCTGCATTAGGTGCCAGTGTCCTACGGTTCACAAAAAAAACTGACTGCATGACTGTTTTTTTGTGCATCCGTCCTGTAAGCCCAGTGTTAGAGTTGCCCATTAGTCACAAGCCAATAGGTGACTCAGACTTTTTTCAGTTTCATATGCTCCAGAGGTTCAGTTTAAGATCAACCTCTCATCAACCGTCTCTTCCTTCACCAACAGAAACTATGCATCAGATTTACAAAGGGTGAGCAGTATAACTGTAATCTAAACTAATATGAAGAGGGTTCAACAACAAAAACAGAAAAGCTGTAAGCAAGAAAGATTTTTCTGCATAATCATAATGTAGATATCTTCTTTTCAAATGTACTACATCCCTCTCCAGCAGGACAACAGCTGCCAGCCCCTTGCACACACCCTGGGGGCTTAGGGTCAAAAGTCCTGCCCATTTGCAACCAAGTGCCACATGGTGATTACTCACTGTTATGCTGGCACAAAATAGTAAGGGTCCAGCCATGACTACTGTTGGCAAGTCTTATAAGAGGCAGCTCAACATTCATGAAAGCGTACACTGCTCCTGTAGGGCTACATCAGGGACTGATTTACTCTTTACGTATGTATACATGCGGAATCTACAGGAAATGTGGAAACAATTGGAACATATGGAAAGGTGGCTTTCTGCAAGTAGAAAGCTCCCTCCAGATGCTCAACTTCTCATAATGACAGAGGTGTTTGTTTGCTCATGCTGTTGTGCATCCGCTGCATGCCAAAATGATCCCCCCGATCCCAGTTGTGTGCTCATGGCAAGAGTGATAAAATAAGACCTGACAAGCCATTTCAGATTCAGACCATTCTCATTATTCACCCCAGCGGATATTGTCTCAGTTAGATAGGCCAGCGGTTTCACGGGAACTGCATGGGTTATCTTGATATAGTATAACCACATTTTTAACCACAAAGAAAATATTTCCGTCCATATAAATATTTAATACAAGCAATATCTTCATGTAGAAGAGAGGATATCAGGGATCCCTTTGTGACCATCCTGAAGCAGGCTAACTGCAAAAACTCACCAACTCACTTCAGTAGAGCCAAGAATTATCAATATAAGTTTTACAACCTTACTCAGGGTAAATTTACTGAAGTCAGAAAAAAGATATAAGAACTCCCATTAGCATGACCTATTCACATCTTGGGTCAGATCCCAGGGGAAAAAAAAAAAAAAAAAAAAAAAAAAAAAAAAAAAAACACTCGTCTTCCCTTTTCAGCCATAAATTATGTGCTTAATTATCCAAATGTCAAACTGTGCTTGCAAACAACGAGGAAGGTCAGATCACAGTGAGTTAGATCTTTAAAAGCCAGTTTCAGGGACCAACCCTTTCCACAGCAGACATGCAACTGCATTACACTTAGAATTCACCATCACGCTTTGCAAGTTGCTTCCACAAGGGCCACAGACAAGGAATGAACTGCTCTTCCCACATGGAGCAGTTAGGGGGTTTCTGATGGCACGCATGCTAGCAATTCAGAAGGGAAAATACTAGACAGACATGTTGGTTTTGGCAGCTGGTAGGCAGCCATTACCTGTGGTAAGGCTGGGGAATTGGGACTGCTCTGTGCATGCTGCTTGGGCACTCAGCACAGCTGACCTGTGGAGCAGCTGGGCCACTGCTAGGGCAGAGATCAGGTGCACCCTACCACAAGGCTGCCAGAAATCACCAGGTCTTCCACACATAGGTTTCACATTTGTTTGCTGGGCATGCCAGACTTAAGTGAACACCATGAAGCTCACCAGGTAATAAGAGAAAGGCTACAACATGCAGCTTCCTAACCCTGATACCACCAGAAGATATTGCATCCCTTGCCTGTATTCAAACAAGCCAACCAGTCCTGCAGCAAGCTGCTTTACCTCTCCACAAAAATCAGGTTCTATCTCCTGTCTGTCCAATGCAGCTCTTACTTGGTCTGCTCCTCGCCACGAGCAGCACTCCTGGTCCTTCCAACAGCATGAGTTTCTTCTGCTCTCTCCCATACAGCAGGTCATACCATGACATTTGCCACACCTCTAATGGCCCACTGATTTTCTCTGCAACTCTCATTCTCTCCAGGCTTTTCTTGCTCCCACTGAACTCAAACACAACCCTTTTTGACAGCAAGTGTAGCAGCATGGCCCAGCTGCCTTGGCCCAAATACTAGCTGACCCAGCACCTCTGTGTTCCTAAAATAACCATTGAGCTCTGCATGCCATCACGCAACCCGTGCCCAGGAACATGGGTTGCCTCTGCAGACTAGATTTGGTTTTGGCCCCCTGAAGAGGAACCATGTTGAAGCCAACTCTCCTCCTGTATCAGCCCCTCTCACCCCACCCAGAAAGAAGAAATCATGTGAGGTCTCAGTGAGCCTAAATCAAACATCCCATTTCCCAGGATGCTTTAAGGGACCACGGAATAGAAGGGATTTCCTCCTGACTAAAAGTAATAATTACATGATTTCACTAAGGAAAAGGCACTACCTTCTAGCATTTCATGTGTAAATAGTTGCTTCCTTTGCCTCCACCAAACCTCTAAGCTAATTACAGCTTAAATGCTAACCCATGAGAAAAATACACAACACTGAAATGTGGCATGGAAACATTGCAGCTCTAATCCTTTATAGCATTAGCTTGTTTAAACTTGATCAGATGGAAGGGAAAACAAAGGAGACATATGAAAAGATACCTGGTTACGTCACCTCAGCAGTTCCATGAGTGTTTTTTCTTGTATTTTTTTCTTCCACTTTTTTTTTTTTTTTTTTAACATGTCTAGGGATCTCAAGTGAGTTACTCTCTCACACACAAGAGAATCTGCAAAACATGTCATGGAAGTTACATCTTTGAAGAGCCAGACAAAAAAAAAAAAAAAATGCTGCAGCATTAAACATAAATTACACAGAAACCCTGAGCTTTCCCCTAGAGCTAGCATCTCGCTTTTCTTTCTCCAAACATGCTAGCAACACCTGGATGGGTTTTGTGCACTCCATCATCCATTCTCCAGGTTAAAAACACAAACTAACAAAAAATGAATAACAAAAACAAAACAACAAGAAAAACCACCCACACACTTTAGGAGAAAATGTTCATTTTACATGAGGGAGAGAAGGAACCTAGTGAGAAACATTACTGTCAGATTTAGGAAAACGAGAAACCAAAAGGGAAGCCATGTGCAAAGCACTTTGGGTATCTAGGAACAGGGGAGGAAAGTTGTGCAAGACAGCCCAAAAAAGCAGGAAGAAACATATAGTCGTTAAGTGTCCATATATTAAAAGAGGAAACAGATGATCACAAAAGAAACACATGCAAAATTTTGTCAAGAAAGAAAGAAAGACGTGAGCTACTTATTATCTTTTCATTTTGTATAGCTTCTCATTTTCCCTCTGCACCACAAGTTTTTGTATGTGTTTTACTAGGTCACCCAGACCAGATAGCAGACCTGAGTGCTGACAGCTCACATCTAGGAACAGGTGACCTCCTTCTCATAAAAGGTGAACACAACTTTCCCCAGAAATAGGCAAAGATGCAGATGTTCACCACCTGTAAAACCATTGCTTTTCCAGTTAAACTGAATATAGGTGCTCGCCTTTGAAAATTTTACATTTGGGCCTTCATTCCACCTCCCAGCCCTGACAATAAAATGGATATAATGAAGAGTTTCTCCAGGGCAGAGTGCATCAGTGAAGAGCAAAAAAGCTGAATTTATCGCATCATTCTTCACTTTTTAATTAGGGGAAACATTGAAGAAAGACTCTGGAAGCAAAATCAATTTGCTGGTCTTGATTTGGCTTTTTGTTTAGTGACAATTTGACTCCTAAGACCAAATTCTCTCTGGAGAAATAATTCCACTCACTTCAAGGCGATTGCTTCAATAGGTAAGTTGCTTAACTTTCTTTCTCAGGTTTATGTGCTTTCCAAAGATACCTTCAAAGTGATAAACATTTTCTCTACACAACTAAGCCTTTCTTCATATCTACAAGTTTTAAAACAAATTAGAAATTAACTGTAAAATACCGGGGGGAAGAAATTTTGGAATATTCATCATTGTGATTAGAAAAAAAGCAAGTCAGACACACTGATGGATGTGAGGTCTGTGGGATAGGAAAAAAACGACCTTTTGTTTGTCCCATAATTCATGAATGCAGGTTCCCCACCTACCATCTGTAAGCTAGTCATATTGCTGAGTGTACTGTGCATATTTAAGCACTTTGAATTCAAATTGTGATAGAAAAACTGTCATTTACTTCTTTGCCATGACTTTTAACTTTACTTGGAACATATAATCAAAATAAACATTGAGGAACCTGACTGTGGGTTTAGTTGAATCTAAGCTCTTTGGAATTTATGTTCTACTTCTTGTTTTCAGCCCTGGTATTTCTTTGTAAGATATTTCACAGGGAAGTAACCAGAAAACCATTTCCTTTTTTTTTTATTATTTTATTTTTTATTTTTTATTTTTTTTTGATCTTAAAAGTCACATAAGAAAGATGAAATGACCATCAATAGTTCCCAGGGGATGTCTGGAAATAGAGGAGATTCATGAGTAGTTCTTAATGCATTAGCTTCTCTCACACATTCTAAACCCACATGAAAATCAGAACCCACATGGTAAAAGCCCTTATGATCTTGTGCACCACTTAAAAATTTAAACAGTGTTCTAATGGAAAAAGATAACCTATTAAAGACAACAGTGCCCATCTACCAACATAATGTTCATGCTGCTAAGCCTGCTGGAGCTCTCTATTCTGCTATTAAAGCTCTTTCTGCTTTTTTCTTTTGTGTAGCACCAACCAAGATGGAAGCCTAACAAAGGTGTGTTTTCCCCAGAGGGATCGCTATTCTCCTGCATGGATTTGCTTCTTTGCTTGCTTGTACTGAGGGAACTGGGAGACTCCTGGATATAGCTGCTAGGTAATGGGGATGAAATGCTGATATCAGGGCAAGACTAATGTGATCTGATCCACTGGTGTTATCATTCACATCTCTGCAAACTTTTGCAATTTGAATTTGTAAATCCATTCTTCCTCTTCCAACACTGGCAGTTCTCCTCTTCATTTTTCTCTAACCAGTGTCACCTCAAGGCTAACCATGAAACAATCACTGTCCAAAACCTCAAGGTCTGTAGACAGACAAAAATATTTTTTTCTTTCTCTCCTGAGACACAGTGTAAGGCCCAAATCCACATCTCTGTTTACCTGGAGAAATCTCCTAAAGGAATAAACCCATCTACACCATGGGGATACACCACTACAAGAGAATAATTGCTGTAAGCGTGTCCCTCATCCTGATGAAATGCAGTTCAAGAGACAGCAGGATCATTCATTTCACCTGAGCCTTCAGATTTTTTATGTGAATTTCTATTTCTACTTTGATTCCTGGAACATGCTGAGAGTTCACGTATGGTGAGCTGCTATGGCTCAAGTGATGCATGACTTGGCCTCGGAGAAACAGCACAGGGTGGCTGAGCCCATCCAACATCTCGCCACCAATGCTGAAAGGGGAAGTTATACACCCCTTATATCACTCTTGTACACACTATTTTGGTTGCCTTGCACCGGCTCTAGTGCTTGTCAGGAGCCTCCAGGAATGGATACTAGCCACTAAACCAGCTGCAGATTATCTCAGAAAAAGGAACTGAGCTGTCTGCCAGGATAGGAGCAAAGTTGACTCAGTAAAATGTTTTACATGCTACAGAGCCAACACAAGAATGCAGAGCTGAGTGAGAGGGCTAGGGTAGGCAGGACAAGCTGCAGTAGGATCACAGCCTTTGGCAGCTGTAAGACTCAGTCATAATGCACAACTTCACCTTTGGGACCATGCAGATGTTGCCTCCTATCACTATGAAGCCATCCAAGCAGAATGGTGAGGTAGGAAAGAGTAAAAATTCTTAAGGAATAAACTCTGACAGAAAAAAAAGAAAAATGCATGTGGATAGAGTTGTCCGAAAATATTTTTACAGAGGAAAATAGCAGGATAAGTATTTCAGTAAAGAAGATATCTTATTATTTTTTTTTTAACAGCTGTTTAACATCAATCACTAACAAACATTCAGCATAAAAGACATCCTTGTTAATGATTCAGTGCCTTGCTTCGTCCAGTGAAAGGAAGCACTTAAATCCAACATTTAGAGGCTAGATAACAAGTTGTTAAACAGTAAGTGGGAAAATTCCTAACCTTTCTAAGGAGGAATGGGAGGAAGGGAAAGCGAGAGGGAAAGAGAAGGGGAAGGAAGAGACACATATATACCACAAAAAAAAAGTAGATCGCAATTTTCTTTTTTCTTTTTTTTTTAGTCCTTTGAAGGTTGCCTTTCAAGTAAAATACATTACTTTTTAAAAGCCTGTAACAACACCACTTTGCACTTTTAATAAAGAATTCTTAAAGCCATTAACTTCCATGTAGTCCACAATCTTTTCATATGGGAGAGACATGAAATGGCTGTTCTGGCAGCCTCTGCTGCTCTCACAGCCAAACGTCTCCTCCTTTTATGCATGCATAGCTGAGTGCTTACCCAGGAGCAGTGCAACGGTGTCCTCACTGTGTGACTGCTCCTCTTGTTAGCAGGGTTAGTGAGGCACAGACAACCAACAGCTGCTACCACCACACCAGCAAAGCCCTCAAAAGAAGCCCCTAAGCTGGAAAATAGATCCACATGGGTAGAAACTGCATTGTGCAAGAGTATACACCTACACATTATCAGGAAAAAAATCAGCACAGTAACAGCTCAGAGTAATAAACAGAGACAGGCAGCCAAAAGTTTATTTGTGAAGACCTACTTCGTAGGTTTATGTTATTACAGGATCTCCTCCTCTCGTGGACCAAAGATGAGTTCTGCAACATTGCACCAAGTGCCCACAGTGGCCTGCAGGTATTTATTATTTACTGCAGTCTCAGGAGGTCCACACTAAAAGCAGCTCGGGGAAGCAGGCTATGTTTTATCCACCACATGACCCAGTTTTCAGCAGCTCTGTCAAGCACTTCTGTCACTACTGACAGGGCTGAATAATGTTCAGTGAAGTAGGTGATGAGTTACGTGAAACTAGCTTCCAGAGGAAATTAATTTCCGCAGAGAGGCTCTGGCTACTTGAACTTTGTTTTAAAAAGCTGTGTTTTATTGCAGTCTAAGTTAATGAAGAAAGGTAGCTGACAGGCTGCTGTGCCATCTGTGTTATCTTTCAGCCACCTTTCTTCCAGTAGCAGCAGCAGCCAAATAGGAATATCCACTAAAATAGCTTCTATTTAAACTCATTTTACTGCCTCTCCACTATTGCCATGATAAATACTCAGACCTACTTTTAACAGAATGCAGTACATATGGCATCTCCAAGACCCTTCTTGAGCAGACAACTGATTGCAAGAAGTACTGCACACTCAAGTCTTCTTCCTGGAAAGCTCTGGTAGGATAACATCTGTATAACCCTCCTCCAAGCCTTAGGAGCACCTGATTTCCCAAAAATACAATTTTTCTGCTCTTAAGTTGTAAGACTTACCACAGTCATCACCACAAAGAGTATCCACCCCTTGGTCCCACACTTGACCTAATCTTTGCATGTTGGAACATTTTGGGGACCCTCACCTGAGGCCCTATTCCACATAGTAGGATAAAGTAAGTAAAGGATAGTAGGATAGTTAAGTCCATCAATCACAAGAATGAATTCTCCATGAATTGCTTCAGACTGTGTTTCTACACTACAAAATTTACCCTAAAATTAAGGATAAACTAATCTGTGCAACCTGTGTACAGTATGTACCACATTCACACCCAGGTAGGTTACTGCTTCTAACAACACTTACCTCAAACATATTCGGAAGTATGGCTGTCTACATTTCAGAGAAATGTAGAAATGTGGGAAAAATATAAAAGAGTCTTCTATTGTGGAGAGGCTGCTATTCCATGTTGTTAATCTTAACACAAAAAGCAGGCACATTTATCTCTGCTTGAGATCCTTTGCATGATATTGCTGGAAAACACACTTTGATGTGATTGGATGCTTCGTAGTAGTTCCTCACCAAATATATCAGGAAACAGCAAATGGGTCAAAGTAGACTTCACAAGGTGGGATTTCCTTGCAGTATTTTCTATTGGTATTTTAAAGAAAAATTATAAAAATAAAATAAAATAAAATAAAATAAATAAATAAAAAACTTGAAGAAACTTTAATTTGCATGCCTTTGACACTGTGTGCTTGCAAAAGTATCAGGTAAAAGCATGTGCAAACTCTAAAAGGAATTTTAAAAAGCAGCACTCAAAAATACCAGAAACTCAGAGCTGTATAGGCATATGCCTTAGCCCAAATACAGTCCCAGGCAAGAACAAAAGGAGATGTCTCACCTCACCATTTAGCTGCCCCAAGAAATGTAGGTACAATACTAATTTCTTCTTCTCCATCTTCACCTCTCTTGCAAGCTTGGCTAAACACTATGAAGATATCTCACGTGCTTCACTAGCTGAAAAGATTCTCTGTAGCATAACAGATTTTCCTGCAATAAAACCTAAATGTGCAGCAGCTTTCCTTAACATTTCTAGATCTATTCTGATAGTATTAAATACATACATCACATATAAAAAAATAATATATATATATTATATATATAAAATAAATATATGTCATTCTGATCAGCATTAAACTCAGCCATGTCTGATTCATTGCAGCGTGTACCCAACCTTCTCACCAGTACTTGCCAGCCATTAGCATTCAAAATTAGTGAATCAGTTCCTCATCAGACTGCCTTAGAAACAGAATAGTTTTTTAAATAATTATGAATTCCAAGGAGATTTGTCTTCGCATTTTTGATGTTGATGAGTTTATGTTCTCAAACACTGCTATGTAGCCATCAGCATTAGAATCTTACTTTTTAAAAATAGTCATGTGAAAGTAATATGAAATAGCATGACTCCAGAAGTCAAGGATCAATCAGTCAAAATAAATGCATGAAGCTCGGCAGCTTTATTTAACTTCACAAGCTTTGTGGACAATGTAGAGCAAAAGGTGAGGACCAGCCACGGGAAGTCCTTGTTTTTTTGGAGGGACATGAAGCAGAAGTGAAGTGCAGGGTTCCTACCCTCTGGGGTAGGGAAAACAACACATAATGGTGAAAACGTGTTTCTTTGCATGAACTCACTGAGCTGCAGGGGGCAGCCTGCAACTCTTGTGACTATGGCATGAAGTCAATAAGATACACACTTGGTCCCTAAACTTCAGTTGTAACTGCCACTGCTAGAAGTCTCTCTAAATGAAAGCCAAGATTTCAATTGTCTTCTTTAAGCGTAGGAACTGAAATCACACAGGCCTAAAATCCTGATGTCGCACAAAATGGTAATAAACAGGTAATAAAACACCACATATAAAGTATCTTCAGATCTTAGGGAACCTCAAGATTGTGTTCTTCCAAGAATATATTCACACCAAATAATTTATTCCTGTTCTAAGCTATTTTAGCTGTTAAAAAGCCAGAGGGTAGCATGCACCAAAGCTTGTTTTATACACACACACACACATATATATACATATACATATATATACATATAAAAGAATTTTCCTTTTTCATTCAGCTTCTAACTAGAAATATCTGACCAGTGTTGTTCCAATTAGACTATATTTACTTCTAGGAATAAGAGCAAGTTAGGAGATTTTCACTGGCAACATAAATGGTCTCAAAAAAATGAGTGGGAAAAAAAAAAAAAAAAAAAAAAAAGGCCAAAGGACACAAAATTAGAATGAAAATGTTTACACCACTTCAGCCTTTGAAGTTTTTCCTTTCTTTCTGTAGGTACTTATCATTTCTCTCAGCATTTCACAATTGCCATTAAGCTGGGACCTGTTATGCAGGGAAACAGTGACATGGCAGAGATAATTCCCAAGGCTTTTATATCTCATTTGAGAAGTGCTCTTCTCCAGCTCTAATGGGGGCTAGGCTATATTCCTGCTGCCTGCCTTGTTTGTCTACAGAGCTGTGGCAAGATAGCTTGCAAGTGGCAAAGCAATTCCCATTGGGGACTGTAGTCAGGTGGGCTGCCAGGACAAAATGCTGAAGCAGCATCCCAAAGAAGAGCAGTGAAAGAAAACCCTGCTGCCACCTGGACAGGTCAGGAGTCTTGTCTGTTACCAGGAGGTGAAAGCCCACTGTCAGCCGGTATGTGTGACAATCATCAGAAATCAACATATGTCCTAAAAAATAAATTCCCTCTTGTAACTAACCCAATGAATGTGCTTGCACGTGTCTGCATGCTTATAACCTTACCTGCATCTCAGCACCGCACATTGGTTGTAGTCTGCACAGCAGGGCAGGTCACATAGACAAAAGCCCTGACATCTTTCCACTCCTTATAAAAGTCATCATCCATGCAGAGACCATGACAGCTGCTGGGCCAACTGCTCCGCAGCAGCATGTTGCTGCAGGTCAGAGCAGCTGCACATGGTGAACAGGGCTGTGTGGTCCCCCTTTACCAGCCTGATGCAAAGGGACCACAGTGGGGAGCAGAGATGGAGTTGGAATCACAGTCAATGCCTTTTTGGCTTCTCTGCTGCTAGGTGCCAAGTTTAATTAATTTTATGCAGATTCTCCCCTCCAGGCAGGGCAGGATCCATGTCTTTGTGTTGCCAGCTGGTAAGCAGGCTCTGTGAATTTGTACCACAAGTCAGAAAGTAAAAAGGCAGATTGTGCTCTCCACTGCATGGGTAGAGGAGAGCCCTGCATTTGACCTGGATGCTCTCCAGCAAGCAGCTGCAGCCTGTCCCCTCTGATTCAGGCAGTTCAGAGCCCTTTCCAAGGAGAGAAACATTTTATTTGCATTTCCCTTTCCCACCTCATAATGGGAACATACTGCTGATGGTGGTCACGGAGGCCATACATCACACACCACTTCAGAGATCTCCCTTTGTGCAATTCACTCCTCAGACAATAAAAATACCATGAAAATCCACAGTGGCACAGGTTATCCTTCAAGTCACAGTGCTTGCTAAATGAAGAGAAACATGCAAGGCCTCATGTCATATCCAGTGCAGCTCTGACTGCATGCTGGAAGCTTCCTCAGCACAGTAATTGGTAACGCTCAAGTTTCTTACTAAGTGTTTAAACCACAGTGTAAGTGAAACACAACCTCTAGCAGAGATGTAATGCATTTTTTAAAACAGAGTATGCATTACAGAGCTAAAATATGCCACCATTTTTCCACTACCCTTTGAAAGGCAAGTGAAAGAAAGGGCCAGCCTTCATGATCTAGCAGGCAAGCCATATAGCAAAACCTTCATGTAGCATGTGCCAGCCTCCTACTGTTCTCTCTGCCTCCCCCAGCCAGGGCTTCACCCCCAAACACCTCTGGGTCTGACAGCCAGGATCCATCCCCTAACCTCTCTGCATCTGAGGGCCTGGAGAGCCCCAGCCCTCCTCAGCTCTTACCCAGGGTGCTACCGGTCCCTCCAAAAGCCAGCAGAGGAACCATGCTTTGCTCTTGCACAAGGAAGGAGCTCATGTGCTGTGCAGAACAGCTGAACTTCAATGACTTGCAAAACCCAGGATGCCCAGAAACTGCGCCGTGGCCACCTCTGGGTTAAATGCCATTGAAAATAAGCATGGACTGTGCCTCCTCTTTTCTCTGCACAGGCACAGGCTTGATTCTTGCTGTCTCTTCATTTGCCTCCAACTCAGAAATCACCCCATCACTTTGCAGCCTAATGGAGAAACTATGTGAGAGCACAAATGTCGCATATCTCCTAATATAACCTGCTACTTAGAAAGGAATTGGAGCAAATGAGATCTCCTGGGCCCAGGAACCTGCGCCTGGTGAACAAACCGAGAAAGCTGCTTCCCAAAGGACCCTTTGGATATAACTTGGAAAGGATGGGGCTGAAAATCAGCATAGGCAGAAGAATCTTTTTTTCAGAATAGTCCTTCGTTTGTGAAGAACTAAAGATACACTTTCAGAAGTGCTTTTGTGGCTTAATCTTGCTAAATACCATTCTGCTGGAGGCCAGACACCCTGCATTTTTAAAGAGATTTTATGGACTGTTTATCTTAATATAATCTTCCACAAACGTTTATGGGGAGCGTTTTATTTAAAGCAGTCTGCGATCGGTATAAACATCACCATGGTATTAGGCTAACCAAGCTCTGAGCCGAACTGGAAGTCGTGTGGGAGCTTTATTTGGGATATTAAAGTAGCACAGCTCAATACATGATTTTATTTGCAGTAGACTGCAGGGAATTAGAGATTAGTCATGTGGGGATTTTAACAGTTGTGAAGTTATGAGAGGCTGACTCAACGGTTTTCGTCTTGTAAAATGTCACCCAACTGTCTTGTTACTTCAGATTACAAGATTAAGAAGTTAAATACTTAAATCCCCAGAGAAAGGTTTGAATTTTGGGGTGGGAGGGCAGGAGAGAAGCACAGAAGGAGGAGAGAAGTAGGAAGGTATCTGCAAGTACAGTTCCATAGTGTTCTCACAAGTGACTAGAAAAATGGCACTGGTGCTTCCAAATTTAATTTTCTCTCCATGACCCTGTGTCAGATTCATTCAGTTTACAAGTCGATTTCATATTATTAATTGTCAGCCTTGAAAATTCCGCTTGGGATCCACAAATCAAGTTGTGTCTCTTTATGCCTCCTAAATCACTAGTAATGAAGATTCTGCCCTTTGTAATTTACCTGTCAGTGCTTTGGAGATCCAGACCCAAATCCATCTTGCTCAGCCCTGCAGTGCCTGCATATGTAGCTCTGGATCTTTTCTGAAGCAGCACGGTTGTTTCAATGTGGAGAAGACTAAGACAGGCATTCCCAGGCCTCCTCACTTTTTTCTTCACTCTGTTTGTTATACATATATTGCTGGAATGCTGAGAGGATGCAGGAAAAATGGGTCTTAAGATACTGGAAAAAATGCACTAAGAATCAGATAGGATTACCTGCTGCTCTGCCCTGAGCTGTATGTTGACAATCTCAGTAGCAGGATAGGCAGATGATGAAAAGAGAGAAGAATGTGGTCCACCTGACTGCCATAGCAGAGAATTTCAATATATCCTTTGTTCGCTAGGTTTTATTTTGCACACTCAGGAATCCAGGTTTCTGTGGCATATAAATTCTTGGCCTTTTGCCACCGGTATCAGTAACTAGCATTTGTTATTAGTAAGAGAGCGCTTGTCCTATTAGAAGTCCATCCTTCTTCACATTCTGTACTTGCTATTGATTACATTTACACAATCATACAGTCTATTTAAGCTTGTACTTTGAAGAAAGTGATAGTGCTTTACATTAGGAAGTGTCACTTGCTAGATTCACATATGGCAGTTGCATGGTGAGTTGAAAAAGAAGCAATCAAGGGCTGTGTGTGGGAGTTTCTGATTTGTGCCTCGGAGTTACTGCCTCTCTGCCAGGTATAAAGGCAGAGCCAGAACAAACTCTTCTAGAAAAAATAACACTATTTTTGCTTCTAACACATAACGAAGATCAGGGATCAGATTTCTTATGTCAGTCATGTTATCTTTCTAGCCAACTCCAGACTGTGTATTGCAGGCCATCTGATTTTTGCTGCCTGCAGTCCAGCTTCTGGTAATTGCTCTGCCCCAGAATGAGCATTCAGCTGAGCAGAAACAATCTGATCCCAAAGCCTTTGTATTTACTCCACCAAACATGAAAACAACTCCAAAATCCATATATGAATTATAAGCTTAAAACTTTGCCTCATACCACTTCAGAGCATGGAAAATGCTAATGATCCATGATTTTTACTTCATTCATTCCTCAAATTCTTCGGATAGTGCATCCAGGAAGAAAAAATCACCATGTAGCAATTAAATGCCACAGAAAACTAGTTGTACAGGAGTTAGCCACATAAGACCAACAAATACTGAGTGTAGTCCTTTCTCTACTGAACCAAGAATCTCCTTGTAAAAACACCTTCTCCTTAGTAAGTTGCTTGAAAGGAAACCTTAACCAGGATATTTAAACAGCTGCTGAACTGAAGCCTCATATGCATTCCTATAAACTTGGCTGTATCTCATTTTTTCCCTGTCCTTATTCCCAATTTACAGGGATTTAAAATAGCCACTGTAATAGATTAAACAAAGCAATCCTGATGTAACTTTCATCTCAGGAATTCCCTAAGCACCTGATGGTAGGGGGAGGTATGTCAGGGTAGGCATCAGTCTCTGACATACTATGGCAGTTCTCATTTTCCTACAGACTTTCCAAAATTGGTACAGTTATGATGCAATTCTTCCTCTGAGAGACTAAGTGAACAAATACACCTTAGCCAGTAATGTTTTATGCTTTAGCTTAAGAACCTACGCTGTGTAAACTGCTATTTTTGCCATCACAGATAGAGTCATCTTAGAACCTAAAAGAACAAAGGACAATAATGTCTTATTTTGCCTTTACAACGAATAATGCGTCCTTTTCCTCCTGATTTCCACCCACTAAATTCCTTAATCATTGCTAAGCTACTATCAAGGTTATTACCTTCATCCACACCATCTAATTCCATTTTGATGCCTTTTGGTCTTGCTGACATGCTGTAGCAATGAGCTTCACTAACTTTCCAATCACTGCAAGATAGGTTATTCCCCAAAGACCTTTAAACCTGCTCCCCAGTGAATTCCACTGGATATTCTTGTGTTGTGGTTGCCCATGGCAGTTTCTTATACACTTTCTCCATGTTCTCCACAGCAGGCCTTCATGGCACCACACACCTGTCTCTCCATAGCCACTTTTTCTCCCCTAGACTGAAGAATGCGACTTATTCTCCTGCTATAAAAACTACACCTATCATGCTTTTTGCCCTTTTCTGAGCTTTTTGAAAATCCTACTGTGTCCTGGTCGAGAGTGTGTTCAGAACTGCATAGATTTATATAGGGACATAATGTTTAACCTCCATTCCTTTTCTGCTCTTGTCTAGTCTTCCATCATGAAGGAACTGAAAAAATATTTATTATGCAGAGATGGTATCTTCCATATCCCGGCTGAAACAGTTTTGGTTACTGAGGATTCAGGCTCAGATGAATGAGAGGATACAAAAGAAAAAAAATGAATGAAATAAAATTAGGCCATCAGGTTAAGAATTGAAAGGAAAGAATAGTATGATAATAAAAAAAGCAAAATATATGCAAGTTTTCCTAGCACAGTATCTGGGAGGGGAAAAAAATCATATTTTTTTGCTAAGCTGTGGTTTGAAAAAGTGTCACCGAGGTAACCATACTAGAAATTTAGGGTATGTCTATGCTGCACATTGATAATTTATCCAGCTGAGCTCTGTGCAACAATATTACTTATAATATTGACAAGCTAACTAGTTTAGGGCTCTCTCTGAAACCCCTTCACCAAATTGCACTGTGCAATAGAAATTAAAAAATATATATATACAAATAAAAAGTCTTCAGCACTACAGGACACCTTGAGAAGGGCAGTAACACCATTCTCTCCTTTATACCAACGGAATAGCAGCTAGGGTGTCTTTACAGGCATGGGGTGTTGAATAAACCTTGCAGAAGACCTTAACCAGGCCAACCTATGCAGCCTTACTCTGCATAGATGAAGATGCCTGCTGACTCCAACAGAAGTGCTCCCAGGAAAAAAATTAAATCCAGGCATATGGGTCTTTTGCAGCAGTAGGCCTAAAATTGGTAACCCCCCCACGCATGGAAAGCTATCTCTGCAATAGAGCCTGTGCAAGATGATATGTTATCAGGGCAACAGGGCCTGACACACAGGGGTGCTGTACCTAAGATGCAGCAGTTACTACACACCTGAACTCACCCTAACTCTACATGGGATCAGAACTTAAGAGACAGACTGTGTCTCAGACAAAAATGCAGCTGGAGCATGGGGAAGGCCTTACTCCATTAGCTTTGGTCTGTTATTTCTGCCCATGACGGAGAACACCAGTTTGTTCACAGAGGGTGAGTGCTCACTGAAGGCACAGATTTCTCTCCAGAGGGGAGTCCCACACTGGTACAACCTCCTTTCCATTTCTAAAGCCCTTGGCCACAAGCAAGCCCCACCTGCCTTGCACAGGCCAATTGATGTGCCCCTAAATTCACAACAAACTGAAAACCCTGGGTTGCTGAGTCCCCTCTGAGAGTGCAATGATGATCAGAGTCGAGGGACACATTTGAACATTTCCAAGGAGCTCCTCACTAAAACAGGCGCAGAGTAATCATACCTTCTGGACACCAGCATAGCTATCCCAACAGGCCAGCCTAGGAGAAATGTGGTATTAAATTAACAGCTACCCATGACACACAGAACTGACATGATGGCTGAAGTATTTTTGGGCTGATTTCCTGTCTGTCAGCTCCCTTTAGTGAATTTTTTCTTTAGCTAATTTTAACCAATTTTGAAAGAAGGGCTGAAGTCTCACAGATAATTATATTTTTATAAGTTTCAGAGATCTGGCAGCTGGAGAGAGAAGAAAGACCAAAATTAGTGCTTTCCATTAAGAAAAAGGCAGGCAAAACTCAGCCACTATATATACACCAGTGAGCCTGAGACAGCTAATGA
The DNA here is from genome assembly GCF_011077185.1 of Oxyura jamaicensis. Lineage (NCBI taxonomy): Eukaryota > Metazoa > Chordata > Aves > Anseriformes > Anatidae > Oxyura > Oxyura jamaicensis. The sequence continues at coordinate 69,545,002 of NC_048894.1, read as the reverse complement.
ACCCGTACACATACAGCTGCAGACTAGCGTCGCCTGTCTTCTCTCTTGTCCAATAAAGCTGGTAAGAAGGACATGGAGACATGGAGATGCACTAGCAGTTTTGCACTGGTGTATGTGTCAGGACACAAACTCATAGATGCCCGGTTTTAAATAAATTCTGCTGTTCTCATAACAGTTTCTATGGTTTTGTTGAGGTACTGGTAATAGCAGCGTATCTACTGAAATTAGGATTATTTGTGAAGATGCAGTCAAAAATATCTACCTTATTGTAGAAAAATGCAGTTAATGCATCTCATTAATGACTTTTATTCATGATCATTCTGTTTTCAACTTTTCATCCCACAGTTATTAGATTGTAATATTGGACTGTGAATTTTGTAGTTATTAAAAAGGAATTCAAAGTTTCTCAGAGCAATTTTCTGTTGTGTCAAATTAAGGGAAATTCTGGGTGTTTTTTTAAACCAAAAAGAAAAACAATGCTTCAGAAGTAAAAACTTCATTGTTCAAGGAAGAGTAATAAAGTGTGAATGATTCTCCTTCACCAGACTGCTTTATAAATAAGCAAGAACACTGAAGCCAATAAATTACCATTACCCAAGCTTCATAAATCTTCAGTGGTTGGGTTTTACCATGTAGTTTAAGTCTAGTGTAGTAAGATCTCAGAAGAGGCTAAGAAAGATTCATTTGGTGGATTTATAGGCAGAGAAGAGGTCTCTGCACTTTCTCAACCATTACTTGCAAAGTCAACATGGAAAAAGTTGCCCATTATGAAAACTGGTGTTTCTATAAGACAGCTCTCTGTAAGTGAAACCATAAGAAAAGGCCTACAGTTACTTAGTAGAATGAGTTTATCTGCCCATTTTTCAAGCACAGCTTTGATAGCAGATTAGCTGGAACAGGGAATCAAAACAACAACAAAAACAAAATAAAAGTAAGGCCAGCATGGCTACAAATACCAAATATCACTAAAACTTGGAACACCATTTAAAAAGTGAAAAGTGGAGGAGTTGACCAAAACAGGAGGCAAAATAGGTTGCATGAATCGTACAGGGAGCTACCCAAGGAAGAGTGACAGGGAACACTCTTGTACTGATTCAGCTCCTTGATGGAACAACACCCAGAACTATAAAGGATATACACCAGCACAGTTTGAAAGTGGAAAATCAGATAAAATAAATAGAATGTCTAGTCTATAAATATGAAATGAAACCATTGCTGAAAAGGGCTTTGTGCCTTGAGGAAGACAAGTGTAAGCTTGTCTGCACTGTCCTACAATTAGAGTGTGGGAGAAATGTCTACATTTGGGTACAGCAAAAAATTCACCAAGTCTAGGTATCAATGACTACAAGTGAAATCTAGGCTTCTAAGTACCCCAGTTTCCTTAAATTTGGAGCCAGTATTACTTACATGCTTCTGATGATTTTTACCTTTGAGTGACATTGTAAACTCAAAGGCTGGAGACTATCTTACATTTATCTCCTTAACTGATCCCAAAATAAAGATTGTAGCTCACCGTCCATTTCTAAGAAGAACAAAAAGACAGACCTCTCCAGCAATGGGCAAATGAGAGAAAGCCACCATGCCTGAGCTCAGAGCCAGACCCAGGGGGAGGAGAGGGGCTGTAGTAAAGCTGTTGATTAAACTTTGCTTATACTAAAGTAGGCTGATGGAGGGCATTGTTATCAATAGGAAATACGTACTTCAGTTAAAATTAAAAAAAAAAAAAAAAGTTGTTTCTTGTACTCATATAACAAGGAAGCCATTTGAGTATGTCAGTATTATTGAGTATTTGAGTATTATTATATGCTGTCATGGGGCGTCCTTGAAGGCAACCCATGAGATGAACAACATGCAGTATGCGATAGCATTCAGAGCATAGCTTTTACTATTCCATGCCTTTGAACAGCACTTGGTGACCTTGAATATTCTGAGCAGGGATATGGGAGGGCTGTATTAAGAAGGAATTATTAAATATTGATTTTTTCTCTCCTGGCATTGGGCATCAAGATAAATGCCAGAAATTCATCTATCCTGTTGAAGCTCACCCAGAAAAGGTGCTTCATCAAGTTCTGGTGCATAGAAAAGGAGACAGGGACAAAGAAACAAGAAACTTTTGCAGCTTTTTCAAAAAAATAAAAATAAAAAAGTCTTTGTCAGGCTTCTGAGCAGACCCTTAAAAAAGCTTCTGAAACCAGTATTAGCTCAGTTACCACACTGCTCTCCTGTTACACTCCCATCAAAGACTTATTCATTCAATCATGGAAGTGATCCTAATACTAAGACCACAAAATTTTGAGACTTGCAGAGGGAAATTTGCAAGTGCTTATGCCATGCTCAGGAACTTTGCTGATCCAAAACTTGGTAGTTGGCTCACTTCCCCCTGAGCACAGTGCATGAACTTTCAGACCAGGGACTCCTGGGTCAAACTCAGTAAAACTTGTGGCACCTTGATGCTAACCTAGCACATGCTACAATGCTTATGGTTAATTTCACACTTAACATATCTTTTCAGGAGTTCTCAAGACAGAAATCCTGAACTTTATTATTTTATTAACTGTAAGCAAGGGAGTGCCTTCACTGATTCTCTCATTCACTCCAAATTAATGATAAAATAATATGTTGCCACAGAGTTCAGCTGCGGATTTTAAGGCCAGCATGACTTTATCCAGAACTGGATGAATTCCAGGGCTGAAGGAAAAGAGAGAGACGGAACTTGTCACTGCATCAGAGCTCAGCTGCAGTTCGAACTAGGATAGTCTTTCTGGCACCTTCAGTGCTACTGGATCCACTTTACAAAGGGAAAGCTGGAGGACATTTTAATGATTTATTCAAGCCATAGTCAGGTTGCTCAAAGTTCTCTGCTGACAATGCGGCATGTTCCTTTGAACCAGGGCTTCAGCTTACTGACATTTTTCCAGAAAACTGGAACAATTGACCTCTTTGGAAGAGTCACAGCAAAAAGAGGTGATGCAGTTTTCACTCTCTGGAGTTTTAAGAACCCAACTGGATAAAGCCCTGAGTAGCCTGGTCTAACAACATTGTCTGCCCTACTTTGAGCCTGAGGTGGGACTAGAGATGTCCCAAGATCACTTCCAACCTAATTTGTCCTCTGATCCTGTTAAAATGTTCAAGATTTGCAAACAAAGTCCTCTGTAATTTGTTCTACCAAACAGGAGGTGAGTTTTTTTTTTTCTTTTTTCAAAAATTAAATGCCTGAAAAAATCCTATTTGCTCTGTATCCTATTCAGATATGCCGGTATGGATTAAACAGCATTTGGCTGATCTCAGAGAATGGATGCTCACTTTAACCTCTTGAGACCCAAGCCAAGTTCTCTGTTTCATTTTAAATGTTGACACAGTGGTTATTTGCAGTATGTTTAAGCCTAGTGGGCTGAAACCTTAAGAAAAAATTGAGGAGAGAGTTCATCAATAACATCTGCTGGCAAAAAGAGCAAAGAACCTTCCCTCACAAATCCCTCAGTGTGACTTGCCAGAGCTTTTGATAAGAATCTGCTGAGGAGCACAGGGAGACACCTGGGAAGCACAGGGCTAAGGGAGGCCTAATCTTCATGTGCAGTTTATACCATTTCAGGCTCTTTATTAAAGCAGATGTTTTCAGCTAGAGATTACTCTAATAGCCATTGTCACATATTGGAAAATACAGGCAAAGACAAAGCTGATTGTGCATGGGGTGAGGAGTGGCAGCTTGCAAAGTTTTGGCAAAGTTTTTTGTGGTATGAAGAGTCCTGAGGGATTTTTGTTTCTGAAAGGAATGTAAAAGACTCGTTTGGAAGTCATTACAGAGACAGTACAGACTGCATAAAACACTCCTTGAACTCTCTCACAAAGTCATGAAGCCATGAAATAATTGAAGTAAAAAGGGACTTCTGGAGGTTACTTAGTCCAACTTCCAAAGCCAAATATCTCTAAACATAGATATCCCACAGACCTTTCTGGGCAACCTCTTGCAATGCTTGACTGCCCCCCTGTGAAAATCATCCCTCTACCTGGCTGGACTTTCTCGTGCCATGACTTGTGTCTGTTGCCTCCCACCCTTTTGCTGTGGACATCTGGCTACATCTTCTCTATAATTTCCCATTATTCAGTTGCAGACAGCAATTAGACCCTCCACTCCACACCTTCTCCAGGATGAAGAAATCACCACATCCTGCCTTTCTTTGTACGTCATATGCCCCAGACCCTTACCTGTCCTAGAGGACTCGCTACAATTTCCAATACCCCTCTTGTGCTAGGGACTCAGAACTGGGCACGGTGCAGTAGATATGGCCTAACAAGTGCAACACAGAGGGGAAAATCCACCTCCCTAAGCTTGATGGCAAAGATCCTGCTAACACAGTTTAGAATGCGGTTGAACTTCAGTGACACCAAACACATGGCTGCTGGAGATAGGAGTAGCCAAGCGGTTCCATGTAGGCTGGTAACAGGAAGAGAAACAGGAAATTGTTTTTTTGTTTGTTTGTTTGTTTTCCCTTTCCCTCTAGGTTTCTCCACGCGTCATACCAGCACCCTTGCCTGCCCAGTCACTAGCCTGGAAACAATTAGGAAAAGTTGTGGGGCTCAGAACAGATCATACCAAGGTCCCAAACACATTTTATGGCTCTCACAGTCCAGGCTTATATAAGAGGTAGACAAGCAAAAACATCAACCAAAAGATGGGCTGACAGAGCATGCATCTGTGTCTGGTGAGAAAAGTGACTAATGGAGTACAGTAAAAAACTAAAATCTGCACTATTTACTCTTTTGTGCAATATCTGAACTTAACTCATGGGTGGAGTACTGTTAAATTGTAGCATGACAAAAAATGGAAATGTCAACTATGATGCTGAGAAAACCAACCCTGAATCAAAATTTGGACATCTTGCCTCAAATAGTAATTTTCATTGTAATTCCTCTCCCTTCACCAGTCTTCTCTAGAATGGTATTGTTCTTTCTTCTCAGAGAGCATAATGTAAGTTTGTTCATTCACTCTTAACTTTGGAAACTGTTATTAAAAATTACATTTTTCTTCATTTTTCAGGTACAGTTTCTATCACGTGTATTTGTAGTAAGTCATGTTTTGCCCTATGACTAGTCCTGTTTATTTCTGGGATGACAGAAGTGGCAAATTTTGGCCCATAATATCTGTATGCATCAGAAAGAGTGAAAGAGAGACAGTGAAAAGTGGTTAGAGTACCATGTATTCTCAGTAACCACCCACATATGCCTGCATACCCACAGAAGTCTCTCTCTACAAAAAGTTATTAATTATATTTTAAAGATCTAGAGGTTTAATCAAGCTGCTTTGGAAGAGCTGGTTACAGAATCAGTTTAATTCCCTGATTACAATTGGTCAAAAAAAAAATAAAAAATCCAATTATAGAGAAAAAGATCTACTAAAAAGCCTAATAAATACTATGATAGAGTCTAAGGTGCCTTCACTTTTTTTTTCTTTTTTTTCTTTTTCCCCCACACTGTCAGCTTTTATTTCTTTCATCAGTATTGGCATAAAGTTCCCAGACACCTATCTTCCAGACTTATGTATTCTCCTTCTACAATCTTCTGTCCTTTATAATTTTTCAGTGAGCACTTTGCATCGTAGAGTACCAGCCCCCCCCAAAACTGAAGATATTCGTTAAATTTAAAAATCAAGCAAACAAAATCCCTTCAAAACCTACTTGCAAAAGTAGAAATTAGGCACAGAAAGGTTAACAGGAGTCCAAAAGGTTGATTTTCCAAGAGATACGTGAAGCTTCTAGCTGGAAGAAGATTAAAGTTTCCAGACACAAAACATCTACTCCAAGCTAACCCTATTTCTAGAGCAAATAATGTTCCTGCTGTCTTCAGTGGGTTTGGGTTCTGCCTGGGGGGAGCCAGCCCCAGACCTCTCCTGGGAGTGCTTCCAGAAAATACACCAAAACACACAATAGGAAAAAACACGATACAGGTATATACATATACGTATATATATACATACAGACACGTGCAGACTTGACTAGAACAGCGGTGGACTGTCCATGCAATACAGACTTCACAGAATCTTAAAAACAAAATAACACACTCTTTTCAGACTACAGCTCCTTCCAAGCAGTTTGATGCTTGGCCCTCAGCATCAGTTCTTGTACCATGAGTACAAGAACAGTCCCTTTGTCTGTGGAAGACTAAACAGTGTCACCAGCATGAAACTCCTGCTCAGTCCCAGTAACACCAGCAGGCTGGGGAAGTCAACTCTAATTCCACATCTGCCCATTTTCCAGATCCAGTCTGTTCTGCCCAGTGCATGGCATGAGCTTCCCACAAAACAGGGAACCCAATTGGGCTTGCTACTTGGACCTTACCTACAGTGCAGCATGCGCTAGCCTGTTGCATAATGGCAAGACAAACGTCAATATTGAGAGCCATGAACTGCATAGTGTAGACTGGCCTAAGATGGAAAAGTGAAAAGAGCCTCTCTCATTTGTCCATACCCAGTTAAGCTCCACCGCTCTTCTGCCTTCCAAACTACACCAACCTTTCTCCTCATCTGAGTTAAGACCACCCACCAATTCCTACAGAGCTACCAAATTTGATATATTCACTGCTTCTTTCCTTTGCTGTATCTCTGAAACAGCAGATGACCAGCCGTCAGCAGTAAATGAGAAGCCAGCTCATTTTGTAGCCCATCCCTGCTGTCTGAGCAGCAGAGAAATTTCTGATCATGCAAACAACTGGGTGACTTTAAGGTACACGTGGCCTCCTCTCCCTTTTCCATGTTTGACACATTCACATTTACTTTTGTTACTGGCAGACCCCTGTAGCTCGACTTCAACAGCACCAAGGGAGAGGGCTGGAGAAGCTTGTACCACTACAGAAGCTCTTTGGTTGGTTTATTTTCTCACTAGTGAAACACAGCATGTCTTAATGCTCCCCATAGTACTAGTTATCAGAGTGAGACATCTTCCACCATTAAATCCATATAGCCCAGAAAATCCAGAAGAGTGTTACACAGACCATTTTACAGTGACATACAACATTAACGTGAAAATACCTTCCCACTGGCTTTTCCCATGTCAGTAGGTGAGGCATTGCCACTGGCACATCTGTACAACTCCAGCATGCAGCTAGGAATTTCTGCTGCCATGGTACAGTGACATCTTCCCTCCCAGCAGGTAGCTGAGAAGTAAGCTGCTTGTATAGATCCCTGCTGTCAACCTTGGTACTCTATCCCAGCCTGTTTTCTTCAGCTGGCTCAGCAATAAAATACCTAATGATGCTGGTGCCTGAATCATCACTGGACTCTGGAGATAAATGGCCTGGGTCCCCCTCTGCAGAACCACTGCTCCAGGCTCTTTGCAGTCTCTAGCAGGCATTAACACCAGCATGTGTCCCCTGCATACAGTGCCCTGCTTCCACTCAGGTGTTTTATAGAGAGATAAATTGGTTCCACCACCTATTCTGCTGCAAGTACTCACACCTCCTGGCTCTTAAGAGGGACTGTGAGTCCAGCAGAGCCTCCCTCCTGGAGGTGTGGCACTGCGGGAAGGAAAGCCAGCCTGGGTATTGCTCTTAGAGTGATCAGGAAGGGATGTCTGCTCTTGTGATTTCATTAGAAGAGCCTCTTCCCTCACCAGCAGTGATTCCAGGAATATTTAAGTAGAATCAAGGAGTGATAAAGACTAATATTATATTAATACATATTTATTCCTTCTCCTCCCATCAACTTCCCCTCCTCAACGTCAGCAATTAGCACATCTGATGAGAGATGCAGCGAGGAAACAATTTCAGGTTAAGCACATCACATACTGACTCACTGCCACGAAGCGCTAGCCTTCGACAGAATTCCTGGTGAACGACAATGAAATATTCATCAGCCCATATTTGTAAATGGCCCAGCAACACACTGAGTAAATGACCTCTGATGAAGCATCTCACATTAAAATGGAACAGCAGCCAGCTGAAGCGAGGGAGATACAAACTACGCATGTTTTGTCAGCACAGACAAGCAGCAAACACAAACAGAAAAGAATCTAGTTGGACTCATCATCCTGACAGGGAGAAACAAATGAGGAACCAGCCTGTTTACTTCAGAGAGACCCACTGGTAGTGCTTGCCTGAGGCTGAAGCAGCTGGGCTCCATTTTACTCCCCAGGTGCTGGCCAGCATCAGTCACCCCTGGTCCCTTGCACCTCCACCGAAGCATCAATGCTACCAGTCCTTAACCATGGGACCTGGTCCCTACAATTGCACGCATAAGCCCGTGCCCTCCAGAGCACACAGGGTGCCCAGCACTGGGCATAAGCAGCCCCACCGTTTGCATTTCCTGCCTTACCCACGCATTTCAACGTGAGCCCCTGTGAGGGGGCTGTGAGGGGGGCAGGTTGTGGGCACGCAGTGTGCCCAAGCACTGCTCTTTGCCTGGGGTGCAATGGCGCAGTGATGATTTCAGGAGCAAAGGGTGGATTTTCTGTCCTGCTTTCAGCTCTCATCGTTATTCAGGACGCGTGATTTCCAGGGAGGTTGCCAGCGCTGCACTGCACCGCTTGTGACGGTTAATCCTCGTACGGGAAAGCTCCACAATGGAAATTGTGAGGAGAATGCAAAATAAATTAGGAAAACCTAGCAAGCCATCGTCAGCCTCCACAAAACGCAGAGGCATGCAGGCTCTGCCTCCCCCAGACCTTTTCCAAAGCGCCTTCTTGAAATCGAGCTTAAAAATACCCATCAGTTATTGCCCCTGGGGTCTTGCAGAAAGGTGAGCTCCTACTGCCAGAGCCCGGTTGGAGACGCAGACCCGTTTTTAGCATGTATGTATTAATTAAACGCGCAGCGATGAGGCAGATCCCCGTTCAGGCCCAGAGGCCCGCAAGGAGCAGAGCAGGCAGCGCGCCCAGGAACTCGGGCAGACAGCACCATCAGGTGGCTCGTCTGGAAAGCGATGGGCAGAGCCACCCAGGGCTGCCACCTCCCCAGCAGCACCCTGCCACCCTCTTGGCCATCCCTGGCCTCTCTTCATCCCCTTCCAGGCTCTGGGAGAGCGCAGAGGTCCTCCTAGGAGGATCTGTGTGGGTCCAAATTTACACAGAAAGCTTTGATGGCAGCAAGGCACAGCCAGGGAAAGCCAGAAGGGAAAGCTTCCCTTCCTCCCACTGTGCAGATCCGTTGTCTTGTCCTTTTTATTGCTGACAAGTGTACGTATCTCAGCTTTACTAGATAGTTTAACTAACACGTTAACAGACTACCTGCTCTTGGTCACCAGAGTGCTGAACTGAGAGGAGCCTTCATCCCTCCCCTCAGCCTCTTCAAATCTGGGGGGGCACTGGCAAATTAAAGTTTTCACTTTGAAAGCTATCCCCAGTGTGCAAATCCCTGTGGAGCCATTGCTGGAGCCACCTCCACCTGCCTCTCTAGGGAAGAAAAAGGATACCCCGTTCAGCCTCAGGCAGATGCTCTTTCACCATAGACTGCTTTTGAAACAGCAGCTTCTTCAGCATCTTTGCTGCCTACCCTCGTTGCTCACATATTTGGTGAGTGCAAACTGGGAGCAGGAGCACTGCCCACCTCCTGGAGTCACCGAGCAGATACAGCCCCAACATGTGTGGTGTTTAGGAGCTGGATGAGCATAAAGATAATGAACAGCAATTTAGCTCCTAGACTTCAGACCTCGAATATGCTGCATCCTCTGCCCTCAGCCTCATACCTGTAGTCCTTACCTGACCCCAAAAAGACAGGAGAGCACTGGATACAAGAATCTGAAGGAAAATGAAACACTATTTCACCTACAGTTGTGCAATGACTACAACGATACTCACCACATTGTTTGTGCTGCCAAGGGAGAGACCCATCCAGTCTTAGTCAATTTTCTTATACATGGATGTTAAAAGATTTTTCTTCATAGTGTTCTCCACTCCAATGAATAATTATTTCTAATTGTCTCCTAGGAGTACTTAGGTAACCTAATCAGAAATATATAAAAATATATTTACTTGGTTGCGTCTTTGTTTATGAATGTATATATTTTTTATAATATAAATATTATGTCTTACATTCATGTAAGATATATAAATAAATATATCAATACACATACAAATTTATGCATTCACAAATTTAAAGGAAAACTATTCACGTGTGGTTACTCAGCTCCTTTAGGAAACACAACAACTCAGAGTTTCAACCTTGAATGCACACAGTTAGATCCTATCCCAGCTGCTTGAAAATCAGGACTTTTCATAGCTACATTTGTGCTTATGCTTATAGAAGGGTTGATTTACATACCTAATTTTGGGCCTCTAATTTTCAAAAATCTGTGGCCTGAACAGGAAGTCGTGTTTCCAGCTATAGTGCCCCAAGGGGCACTTCTGTGCAAAGTGCACCATCCAGTCACCTTGAAGGGACGTTAAAGCATTGAAAGTTGTTGACAGCTCATCTCAAAATCTCTGCCTCCTGTAATAAAGAGACCTCCAATTCCCAGATATGTTCAATGCAATAAAATTTCTGAACATCCCACATAAAGATGATAACAGAGCACCTAACACAAAAGATGAAAAAAAGAGGAAATGAGATTATATTTCCCATCATGGCATCCACGTTAAGCTCAATAGCTGCTTATTTCTGCTATAATTGTTCCAGAGTCATTTTGAATTTCGTTTTCTTTATGCACCTTGCTCCAAAGCTGAGATATTTGGGGAAAAAACAATACACAAAACAGCACTTAAATGCACACGGCAACGTCTCACCAGTCGCTGCTAATGATGTCAGAGGAGGTCAGGTGGGCATAGAAGTATGAATTATCCCTACTTTTGTACATTTTTGAGTGACTAAACATTACCCAGGAGAACTAAAGTCTTCCTAGTACAGCAGGAGCACACAAAGCTAAGGAGGACGAATGCCTTTTTTCCTGCCACCTTAATTCTCTTTGCTTGCAAGCCCCTCCTCAGCCCTTGCGTTTGGTTTTACTGTAAAAAGAGAACGTGGTGCTAAGGAAAGTCAGCTTCCAGCAGTGTTGGTTCATGGGAAATCCTGCAGAAGCCACCTCCAGGCACTTCTGCAAGTACATTTCTATGCTGGGCTGTCAGTTGTGCTGCTCTATTCTAAGAGTAGAGCCATGGAGCAAGATGCTTGGGGTGGATTTGTTGGCAGATCAGTAGGGACTCATAATATTCCTGCCAAATTCATTTTCTCATGTGACCTGAGCTTGACTTGGAACATGGATTTCCTACAGAGAAAAGTTTGAGCAGTGCCAGGAATTTGAAGGCCAGGTGGTCTGCAAAGCTTCTCCCCAGGCTCTGCAATCTTATTTCCTCACGTCATTCTTTCCAGCCAGCACAGAGCTCGAGCTGGGGTGCTCACATCAAACTGAGTCCTAAAAACCAATGCAATCACTCCTTCCCACCACCACCTATCCTCTGGAAGAGATTGCAGCAGAAGTGGGAGGAAAGAGGAGCACGTTTCTGCTAGGAAACAGATTCAGACAGGCTTTGACCAACACTGCTAGTGAAACTTTTCTCTGCCAGAGGAAACTCTAAAGAAATCCCACTTTTTCATCTCAGCAACATCCAAATTGGGCTTAGCTAGTGCAAACTGTCAGGTCTTTGCTAACTTAGAAACCCTGTATTTACTTCCTACCTGGGAAGGAAAGCTATCATGCAAAGACAGATAGATGGGCTTTTCTGAAGAAAGCTATCCACAGCCACGCTGGTCTCTTGGGACAAGATGGCCCATATATTAATTTTAGATCTCTGGCAATCCATATACTAGAAATAACTTGTGGCTCTGATCCATACTGACTTCTATTAAGGAAAGAGAATCTAGAATGAGCTGGAAGCTCTCCCAGATGATGCTCTCTGAATATCCATTGAGAAAAAGCAGCCTACCCTAATACACTACTCTGCCCTATCCCTAAGAAACTTTTATGAAAGAAAGCAAGTTTAGCTTTCTGAATAGACTCAATGACACTGTCAGCATTATAAGGTGATACTAGGCCAGAACCTGGACCAAAGATGGTGTTTTTCTCACTATTTTGTCTCAGCAGCAACCAGGGGTAATACACAGTTTACACTTGTCTCCTTTCGGACTTTTTAATTTTCTCATACTGCTAAGGAAGGATCCCTGCTGTCCAACCCCTGACACAGAGCAAAACTAGCAGTCTCATCCTAAAATGGCTCCTGTCATTCTTTCTGGAAATGTTAAGAGAAGTGGAAGTGGCCCTTTGCACGTATAATCCCATATCTATAATTGCTGCCTTGTTGGCAAATCCCAGTCACAGATTGCACTCAGCTCTATCCCACCCTCACATCAGATGCAATCCACACCAACCTGTGCCTGTCAGAGTGCCTGGCTGAGGTAGCTGGGTGGAGGAGAGCTCACTGTGCTTGCTCCCCCAGGAGACTGAGCAGAGAAAAGGTTTCAGCAAGCCTGAAAAATCCCTCTCAGCTGAAACCATCCCTGCGCCAGCTCTGTCCTATGTTCCTGAGGAAGGGATGTAGTACCTCCTTCCTCCCAGCTAGGAGAGAGAAGATGGTACTAGACTGTACTCCCTCCTGTCAGATTTAGATTTGGTTGCAGCAGCTGAGCTCCCCCTGCACAATTACAATAATGCTCAATGCAGAGGGAGGCATATCTTCCATTGAAGCAGTATTTGAAACAACAGCCACCAAGAAACTGACCTCCATGCGTTCTCTTCATTGGCATAATGCTGAAGAAAAGGTTCAAAAATCCTGTGTTTCTACAGTTTGAGACCTGCTGGATTAATTCAGGAATTGCTTCATGGGGAGCATCTGCAAACTGCCTTACCAGACACCACTTCTGCTGGAGGAACGTAACTGGAAGAACGTCAGCAGCAGCTATCAAATTCATTTGCATCAGAAACTTTTTGGCAGTAGGCTGACCAATCTGAAATTCAGCCCCTGAATCCATTAGAATCCAGTTTAAACTTAATCTTCCCTTAGATTTAGTTCCTTCACCCCCGTTTTCCAGGCATTCAAACAAACCCAACTTCACCAACCATCAATCAGAAAGAATAAATATAGGATAGCGAACACTTGGGTATCAAAATGCAGCCTCTGCAAGTGGCAAAGTAGGTTGATGAAATCCAGAATTATTGCCTAATTTAAAAGCCCTACTTTCTTGTCTGGATGGGTTGAGCTGGTTGTTCTCAATGTCTGTTGTTGGTGAGAGACCTCTGCCTCCCTTTTACAGTGTTCTTGGAGCACACACTTCCTTCCATGCCTGCCAGCATTTGATTACAAGAACATTTTTAAAGATTTCATGTCATGCCTGTGTGGAAGTCAATTTGATCATTTTAGGAGAGAGAAACTATCCATGATAGGTGATCCAAAAGCAGAAGGTCAGCTATTTTGGACATTTTTCCCTGCTTGTGGATCATTATTCAAGCCAAAACTGTGCTGATGTTCCAAGTTCTTGTGTGACTATGAAACTCCACTGTGTGCATTTTTCACTTTGATATCTATGGATTCCACTTCCTGTCCCTGTATTTGAATCACCTATAAACACAATTCATCTGTAAGGCCAGAAACTCAAACATCAACCAGTGCCTTGTTAGGTCTGCTCTGTCAGAAGTCCCCGGGCTGTATTATGAGAGGAATGCCTGGACACCGCTGAGCATTTCCCAGGCAGTAAACTGAGCTTATTCCACCAAGTTGCTTCCCCATGAACACAGGAAACTCCATTAGCCAAGATGGAGAAATGCTCGTTTTCAACAGACTTCCAACAGCCAACACCACGCCCCAGTCCATCTGTCCCATATGTGGGTGGCTGCTGTTCCTTGCTGCCTAACCAGCACCGATCTGCATCAATCCAAAGTTGTGCATTGGCATTGCAGTGCTGGCAAACAAATTCACTCCATCCAGAAGGGCTAAAGGTTTTGATGCAGTCCACCAGCCCACTGCAATCCTGATCCCAACACCAAGGTAAACATAATGCCTGGCCAAACAGCTGCTCGTGAGCGCAGCCACAAAGTAGAACAGGAGTGACTTCTGACATAACGATACCTGCCAAGTTCATGCTAAGCCAGAGGCTTTTTTCATTAGGTTTCCCACCAGAGCAGTTCCTCACCACGTTGCTGCCACTGCCAAGCACTGAGAGGCAGTCCACATTCTGGGGGACAGCACAACAGCACCAAACACCTCTTTCAAGTGTGAGGTTTCAAAGCTTCTCCTATTTTGAACTTCATCTGAAAAAAAAAAAAAAAAAAAAAAAAAAAAAAAAAAAAAAACAGAGGACATCCCATGGTAGCTCAGAGTTTGTTAGCCCAGGAAAAAGGTGGATAGAAGTCCCTGCTTTGAATTCCAGACACACAGACACACACAGACACACACACACACAGACACACACACACACAGACACACAAAAAAAGTTTACCAGCCCATATAGGAAACTGTGGAACAGGAATTCTCTGCTAACCACAATGCTTATTGATGCTTATTGCCATCACTGAGAAAACTCTCCTTCTAGTATGCACATCCCCACCAAATTGTACCATAAGAAGTTTTGGATTCAGTGAAGTGGTATTTTCTGAGAGAAGTATTCACTAGAAAATTTCCACCCACCTCAAAACCTGCCTGTCACAGTAACAGCTCCACACAGCTCCTAAGATGGGCTGGTGGAAGCAAGGAGGGGAGATGCAGAAGCAGACAAATGCTTTTCTCTTTGCACCAAAACTGTTTCCACTGCTTCCATCCCTACTACAGTTAGAGAGACCACGTGGCTCAAAGGACAGACTTTCTTTTTAGCCTTAGGCTCATGTTCATTTGCATCCAAAACAGGCAATGCAAACATGAGTATATGTTTACATGTACCACTGCTTCTGCTCTGAGCAGTGCTAAGCCTGCCTCCCTCCTTCCCATTCCCATATTCCAAGGCACACACTGCATGAGGAATGGGCACACTCAGCAGTGCTCATCCAAGACAAATGGCACAGCCACGTCACACATATGTCTATCCTCTTCAGAGAGCACCAGAACAAACTTGTCTTATGTTTCTTTCCCACATGCAAATAAAGGGCAGGGGGATATTACACAGGTACCACCTTCCTGCCCCAACCCTACCATGAATAAACATTTGCTGCTGCTCACACACTTTTCCGTCTGGAAGAAAGGTGAGAGAAGAGTCTAGGCAGGACATAGCCTAGTTCTTTGCTTGGGGCTGAACACTGAGCTTGCTTTGCTAGAAGGGCCCCTGGTATATCAGGGCAAAAACAAGGGCAGTAAAAGAATATAACGATAAATGAAAGCTGGAAGCCAGACAAGTACTCATGTCTGGGTAAAACCCATTGGCTTCATAACTATTTTTCAAATGCCTCTGCTACTGCCAGTAGAAATCTACAAGCCCAGAAATCAGAATTTTGTCATCTTATCTCCCAGCACTCTATAAAGGAGTTAAATAGAGCTTTAACAAATATTCTATGTCCAAATATTCTATGTTCTTATATGAAAACAGTATATAATCACAGCAGAGAAATTGCAAATGTCTTTCAAATATTGCATGTTGTAAATGTACGGATTCAAGTGTTAAAATCTAGAAGTATACAGCACGCTTCCTTCATGAGAAGAGCTTAATTTTGCCCTTTCTCCATGACTGGCCATCAGTTTCTTCCTGGAAAAGCTTCATTATTAGCCAGACGGAAGAAGAGTAAGGCCTTACTTTTACATGTACCTTTTACAGCTGCATGGCCTTCGCTGTAGGTTGATGCAATGCACACCCTCTCACTTCGTAGCAGACAAACCAGTCTGTCTCAGAGTGTAGACTTCAGGTGAGTACTGAAAAGTCATAACAATGTACAACCTTAATATAGTTTTCTGAACATTCTGAACATTTAATATAAATGATAAAAAGGAGAATGTGCTTAACTTTCCTCCATACCCCTGGAGAAGTAATTCCTTCTCCTGAAAGCTTTGATTTTTAAAAAGAACAACCAAATTTAGCACAGCACCTAAGACGGTGGTCCACAACTATTTAAGGTGTCAAATTAATTAAAACATGACCTGTATAAAGCCACACAGGCTCACACCATACACCAACCAGCAGCGGGTACTGCTGAGAAGCAGCCCAACTCCAGACAGCCACAAAGGGCTCATGCTGAGAGCCTGCCAGGGCTGAGCGAAGCTCAGCTTCGTGGTGCCCAGAGAAAGCACACAACAGCAGCCCCATCTGCGAGCCTTGCTTGTGTAAAATTTTGTCGCTCTGTTCAGCATCTCACCCTCTGGCACTCACTTTGCTCCCAGAGCACTTGCGGGGACAGTGGGTGCTCACAGGTGCTGCGGTGACAGCTAAGAGGGCCGGCAGGTCCCAGAAGCCTTCCCACATGTGAGCCCAGTCAGGCACACTGCTGGCAGTGATGCAGCTCAAACACCCCCCTTGCACCGTGCAAAACTCACCTCTGCGCTGGTACAGTTGGAAAGGGAGATGGGTTTCATTAGTTTTTATTGAGGACAAATGAAATACAGTTTTTGCTTTTCTAAGCCATGCTGTATTTTAACTAAAACATTAGAAACCTTAGTGAAAGTACAGTAGGAAAAGCTGACTTTTACATTTAGTGAAGGTATCTCATCTGAAAAGTCTCATCTATCTTGTCATCTTTTACTCATGGGAGACCCACACAGACACATGTGAAGCAGAAAGCTTTTGTTCAGAGGGAATTGAAAGAGAAAATAAATCATTGAAATTTTTAGTGCAAAGTTTTCTCTGTAGAAATGTTCCATTGTGCAATACAGGAGTACCCAAAGATACCAAAGGCAAGAAGAAATAATTTGGTTTGAAAGAAGAGACATAAACTTTGTTTAGAACTCACCTTACACTGGACTTGCACAATACAGTAAAAATTCTTTAAAAAAGAGAAACTCAAGGGGAAAACTGGTTGCAGAGATGAGGTGAAGTGCTATCCAGGTCTATGTTTGGAAAAGTTTTGCAAATGTAACTACTTGGCTAAGAGTAAATAAAAAACAACATACCCATATTTATTCTGGCAAAAGTTGGAGTGCAGGTACAGTTGTATGAATGCAAGTAAGAGGCCCCACCAGAGCATTGAGTCTCATGACCAGCTAAAGCCTCTGCAGGGAACCCAGAGAGTAATTAAAGCAATTCAGGGGTAGGGATGCTGTGTGAGCACAAAACAGAGCGTGAAAAATATGTAGCTTTGTTGTCCTGATATGCAGGCTGTGCCTTGGATATGAAACTACTTACATTAATTGGAGGCAGGTAAAGGAATAAAGGCTAGAGGAAGATAATTTGCCTTAGTGAGTGAGTGTATGAAATCTGGAGAAATAAGAAAAAAAAAAAAAAAAAAAAAAAAAAAAAGCATTGTCAGTATCAACCAGAAGATTGTAGAGGAGCTTTAGGGATGCAGTCTTTGGATCTTAGGAGGCTACCTTTACCTAAGCAACTGTACCAGTAACACTATATAAGGCCAGGACGTGAGTAAAGGTATTGGAAACACCAAATTTGAGAATGGAAGTAGCAGATTCAGGGCCAACAATGAAAAAAAAAAAAAAAAAAAAAATGAGGTGAATTACATATTTGCAAGGAGTTTAGGTAAAGAAAGGGAAGTGGTAAAAGCAGCAAAAAAGGCAGGTTCTGCAATGTTAAAAGGGGGGGAATAAGGCATAAAATCAGGCAAAGGGCAAAAGAGGATGGGATCTTCTGACAGCGGGAGCTCAGACATAGAAATATTAGTAAAGCTGCCTGCACAGCCAAGCACACCAGGATGCTAGAGAGAACCCCCTTGGATAACTCATACACCTCTCCATCAGCGGTCCATGTCCAAAAGACTCAGTGGTGAGAATAAAGAGGGACAGGCTCACACCCTGGCACCAAGTGGGTGGAAAGAAAGGGTGACAAAATGATCATAGCATAGTTGGGTTAATCTTAAAGGATTTGAAAATGATACTTAGTAGTTTTGTATTTATAACTGCAAAACAATGCAATTGTAAATTAATTATAGCAGGGTCTCTATTCATAATATCTATCATTAGGCTACTTAATAGTGTGTTGCTTAAACAACATTGCTGTCTATTAAAAGTTATGACTCAAGCTTGCAATCTAAGGGAAGAGGTGGACCTGAAGTAATGAGGAAAAACAACAAAAAAAGTCTCTTTATTGCTATACTTTCTCCAAGGAGCTGGTACTGGTTATTGTTAAGAGGTTAGAGACGTGAGAGGCTACTGGTACAAGCTACTGGTAGGGGAAGATTTGCTTACATAACAATCTTGTATCACTAAACCCAAGACATAGTTACAGACATTGATAGAACGTTTACCTGCTTATTAGCCTCTCTTTGTACTTTTTACTCTTTCCATTTACATTACAGATGTAATTTCCTTGTTAAGTAACAAGCATTTTCACTCCTTAGTGCTGCAGAATCACGCAAATAAGGTGGAAAGTGCTCTAGAAATACAAAGCCACTTCCTCTCTTCAAGTAAATAGCTTTCTTTACAGGCATTTTGTGCTGCTTATCTCCATGGTCATAGCCTCCAATCAGATAAAGAAACATGCTTGTTGGCCAGCTAAGCAAGCTGCCAAAACAGAATTCCCACTGCCAGCACTGATACCACTTCATTTAGATGTAGTTTCTCATCTCACAGGCTTCGGCTGTTTGAAGGGAAAGCAGTTCTCAGAACAGATGGAGTTGGTAATAAAGCACTTTCTAGGAGATACAGGGATTACACAGGGAATAAAATGGCGAAACAGTGTCTCGAGTATACGTTGTAAACTAAAACCACCCAAAGTATAATTCCCTTCCCACTGAGAACAACATGGTGGGGCAAACTGGAAGCGGCAGCACAGCTTTCCAAAACGTTCACCATCATGGCTGCTTCTCCTCAGAAGGGCAGCTATTGAAACTGCTTGAGACACGTTCCAACCTTGCACCCACAAAAAAATCTTGTGATTTGTCATTTTGAGTCAGTGTCAGGAGCACTGCCAAAAAAAAGGATGAAGTAGCTTTCTCAAAAGAGCAAGAGAGAGTCTATGCAACAGACGGGGAAACAGTGCAGGCACTTGCCTGTGTATAACAGCACTTCTGGACTTAGCTACAAAGTCACATTTGATTTCTGCTAGGATATCTACACCAACCATCCTGCTTTCAGTGAAGCAGAAAAACCCATATCCTGAAAGTCCACTGATGTTCTGCTCTCCCAGGCTCGTGCTTAGACTGAAATCTCTGCAAGGCACGGCCTAGGCTTTTGGACATCAAGAGAAAAGCCACCACAGGGCTTCCATGAAGATGAAAAGCTGCTTTGAGTCAGCACTTCAGCAGTCACTGACACTGGAAACACTGCCAGCAGGATGGGGTAGAGAGAGGCAAGGAGGGTAAAGAACAAGATCAATGTCCAGGTAAATCATTTTGGTCCAGACCAAGGCTCCATTCTGCTCAGTAACCTGTCCCAGTGCTGTCTATGAACAGGCATGCAGAGAAGAGTAAGAGCAGGGCAAGCATCTGTAGTATTTCTATATTTTCCCCTCTTCCAATGATTTTCATCTCACAAGAGGTCTTAAGCTTAAATGGTTTATTTGTTGACACCCCAACAGTGGGTCTCTCTTTCAAGCATTTAGCCTATTATTTGGTTTTCTTTGTTCATTATTATTGAGCATCATACTGATGTTTCAATGAAGGACCATAGTGATGTCACACCTAAAAAAAAAAAAAAAAAAAAAAAAAAAGGTAAGAAACAGAGGTTATGTTCTCAGTTCTGACTTGCAATGTTTTGCATTTTGTAAGGAATCACTACATCCAGTTCTCATTTTCTTCATAGACCTTAGTGGAAAGGGACTTTTACTCCACATGATTCAAGTTTAAATGCATTATAGCAATCCTGGATGTTGTCTCTGCTTATGGAATTGTGCTAGCTTTCATCAGCTATCAACTGGGTATCACCAGACATCCAGTCAAACCAGACAGATCTGTAACTCAAATCTTTTTTTCTATGACCTGTACACATGTACCTGTACACATGTACCTAAGGACAGTTGCCTGGATTTTCACCCTGGCCCTGGACATTTAACTCACTATTATGATAGCAACCAAAAACATGAAGCAGGCCTGAAGCTCATTCAAAGCAAGCAAGGTCTCTTGGACTGCACTAAAGTGGCTTTTCAATTTAATACATCCTGGCTGAAATATTGGCCCCCTCTTTAATCTATGGGATTACTTTTGTTACCTTCATTCAGGCTGGGATTTCACCTCAGGAACAACTCTACTGTGCAGCATTATTTTATAATTATCTTGTCAGGTGCTCTCCTGTTTGCTGAAGTACATAGGCTTTCCCCTCTTCAACTTTACTCAGTGACAGAGCAAATGATACTTGTAGCCTTTGGAGCAAGAAAGACTGAGATGGCCAAAGCAATCTTTTATCCAACTCTGTCACACTACATGGCCAGTTTCCCCTCGTCTCTAGCTCAGAGAAAGCTATTCCAGACTTTTGCTTTATGGCTGAGTTTAGCTTGTAGGTTTTTTCCAGTTAATACTTTGTCCAGGAAAGTCCTTTTTGGCAACTGGGTTTTGAAATTCTGTTTCAAATCCTGGATCTCAAACTGAATCAGAGAATTTTACTGGGGATGAGGCAACACTCCCTCCTTTCCTTACTGATCATTCCTTGCCATCTGCAACAGCCACCATTTTTTTACTTTTTTTAAAGCTGTGCTTCATGAAAAAGCTAGCATGAATAACAAATGCAGTGTCAGTACTGGATAGTTAAATAATCAGGAAGACAGAAGGAAAAAAGTGAAGTCTGCATTTACCTGACTGGCTTTACTATTAAGTAGTATGTTCCTAAGAACCATTGAACAAAATGAAGAAAAAGGCAGCCTTCAGCACGGTCAAGCAGAGAGAATTCCTAAAAGTTTCAAGTCTTGGTTATCTGGTGTGTCAACTGTGTCAGACAAATCTTTCTTCCCTTTAACCAAACTGGCCACCTTGCAAAATTTAGTCTGACTTTGTGTGATTAAGATGGAGTGATTTGGATTTAAATGTTTTGCAGCCAGAGGGCCTAAATAAGCTTGTCTGAAGTCCTGACCCAAATGCTTTGACTTCAAGAGAAGAAACTGGCAGCAAGAAGAAAAATAAACAGTTTGCTGCATTGTTCCAGCAGGCACCAAGGCAGGGCTATGCAGTGCAGCGAGTAGGTGTGATTAGCTCATTTGTCATTAGTTTAAACTAACATGAAGCAGAAAGCAGAAGTCTGAGCACACGGAAACAGCACCCTCCAGTTCCGATTAGCCTCTTGTTTATACCACGTTGTGGTAAGCTGGAGGCTGCCTTGGCTCACTTAACCCTTCTGCAGGCGTGAATGTAGTAACTCCTGTCTCCCTCGGAGAAGGGAAGGAACAGCTCCCTCCACAGAGGGTTAGCAAGAGACAGAGAGAACTGATCCTGCAAACTGCCACCATCACCATGAAGACATCAAATGCTCTCGTTCTCATCGTAGTCCTGCTTTCCATCAATGCCAGCACAGAATGGCCTACGCACACAGTCTGCAAAGAGGACAACTTGGAAATTCATTACAAAAGCTGTGGTGAGATTCTTAAAATTTCCATTTTCCTTTTAGCTGGGCAACAAAGTTGTTCTTAGGCAGTGAGATAAGCCTATAAACCAGGCAGTGAATGGAAGGGTTACATTCCCAGGCCAGCACTGGGTTTTGCAGCTGGCACATTTTTAGTTTTTCAAATATAACGGGTTTGGTTCTCACACACACAGATCTAACTGATTTTAGATGGAATATAATAGAGAGGAAATAATGTAACCTAATTCAGATCGTTAAATAGCTGCCAAAAATTCAGTTCAGCATGAAAAACTATTAGGATTTTTAACCTGAAGCTCAGTTACAAAAAATAGGAAGACCCTAAATCTTTATCGTTTTTTACCTCTGACACAGATTCTTCAACACACCAATCTGCTGTTTTCTTACCGTGTGGTTAGGCTGTGGTGATGTGCTTTCTGTCCTCCCACTCGGAGTGACAAGGGACCTGGTGCGACAGTGGGAAGGAGTTGCCTTCTCAGCAGTTGCCACCATGCTTAGCAAGACCTCAGCAGCAGCACTTAACAGAGGCATTTCCCAGGGACCTCAGGGTTTGTTTGTTCTTTAAATCTGTAGAGAAGAAAAGGAGCAAGTGGCACTGGGATGACTGAAAATGAATTCACTGAATGGTGCCTGCTTTCCACCTCTTGCTTTGCTGGCCTTGTGCCTCTCCTATTGTGCTGATCTGCTTTACAACTGGGACAAAGGGAATTAGATTCACAGACGCCTCATTCATTTTCTGCACGTGATGTGAAAAGTGATTCATGGCAAACGAGCACCCTAGAGTTTGTTTTTCCAATTCATCCAGATACAAAGGTTTTCCTTGTTGGGGGGGGGGGGGTTCTCCCCTGTAGCTTTCATGCAGTTTTGCACACCCATTAAAATAAAGTCAGTGAGGGACAAGGGAAGTAAATAAATATTTGTAATACAATTCTTCACTGGCTGCTCCCAGGAGAACAAAGTCAGGCTTCACATATTAAAAATGGGTATACTGCATTAGGACAATATTTAATTAGATATTGAATATGAGCACTGGTATTACCTTTATTTTAAGAATTCATTGTATAAACAAATTCTGTTCCCTCTACAGGTCTCAGTTAGCATGAGATGCCTTGACACGAGGGCACAGGCTACAGTTTGAGTTGATTCAAATGATAATGAAATTTGTCTGCTGGGCACGTGTCAGTCAGGCATTGCTTCTTACTATGCACACCACTGGACTGACAAACAAAACGCATTTGTTTAGAGCATACATATCACTTGTTTGGTTTGCCACACACAGAAAGGTAACAGGAGGAGTTCACGAGGAGTTCACAGCTTGAGAAGCACAAGCCAGAGATCTCAAGCCAGGTCCCAACACAAGAGTGATTTTCTGTTCTCCTAGGCACAGCTATGGGAGATGAGAGGATTAAACAAACATGGAAGCAATGCAAAAAATTAAATCAGATTCCTTGTTTGAAACCTGATTCTTTGTCCCCTTACAGCTCAGGCAAATTCAGTTGTGGCAACACTCACAGCTGCTCTCAAAGTGTTCTGCCCTGCCTTTTTCCAGAAGCTACCTGCACCTGTAGCATCAGACCAGGAAGCACCATTGGCATCTTAGCTGATCTATCTCATAGTCTGGTAGCTTGCATGAAAAAAAAAAAAAAAAAAAAAAAAGTCTTTTGGGATGAGCCCAAAAATCTATAGAGGGCCTCCTAGATGGAGGGAGGTTAATCAGAATACAGTAGTCTGCGTTCCCTCACTTCAGAGAAGACACAGCTCTTCCTGAGCTTGCTGGCCAGCTTGCAACAGTGACAAAGGCACTGATCAACCTTTCAGGAGGAGGGAAGCTTTGTCTGCACTTCATTTCACTCTTAACCATCATTTGATGTAAAGAACAGAGTTTTTTTTCTTTAGCTGTGTCCCATCAGCTGTTCTCACCCAGGAAGGAAAAGACATGCTAGTGCCTGGTTTTGACAAGACCCTCTCCCAGCCAACACCTTCATGAAAACTTTGTAATGTCAGCAGGAACAGCATCAATGTTAGGCAGCTGCCCATACACTTTAGGTGTTTCAAGGGAAGGAGTACTCCAAAACCACAGGGTTGCTCATTGTTCAAGGTGTTAGTATGGGATTAAAAAAAGTGGGAGCAGCTTCCTGGCTCACAGACCAGAGCTGGGGAAAAGGGACTATGATAACACATCCTAGCAGCCAGAGAAGGCATCCCAACAAACTACTGAAGAATATTAATATGTTGCAAAACTAAACCCACACTTATTTTAAGCTGACTCCCCACTGAGGGCACCCAATCCCCAAATAAATGTTAGCCCCCCTCCATGAAAGTTTCCCCCCTGCATGTCCTCTTCATTCTGATACATCCTCAAGGTATCTCCTGATCCACTGAAGATGCCAGAGAATTACACATTTTGGGATACAATATCTACAGGGAGGTTTCTAGTATGAAATATTGGGTAAAAGAATGGTTTCAAGAGGGTCACGATTTCACCACTATTACTGTTACTATAAATTCTACGAATATATCAGTACACCAGAGCTGAATCAAGTAAAATTTAAGAAGGTCTGGGGAATTTTAGCCTACTACTTCACAACTTTATTTCTCAAACTCTATCAGCAGATTAATAGAGTTCAGTCTGAGAGCTTAAAATGGAGGTGTGTGTTCATTTATGCTTTGCAGTTTATCAGATCTTCTCCTATAAAGCAGTAAAAATCTGGTTAAAGCCAAAAGTAAGAGTTAACATAGCAGTGATAAGTGTAGCAGAGAAGCTGAGCTGGCTTACTGAAGATAGACAGAAAAAAAATAGCAGTCTTCTATACCCAAGAGCAAGTCCCATTTCCCTGTTGAAAGCACTTGTCCTAGCTGCAACCTGCCTCTTTAATGGGGTAGTTTACAGACATGCATCAAACCCCTCAGTGTCACCTCATATTCTGAATCCTACAGAAAGTATCCCCATTTGCACCCAGCAATGTCAGACTAAGCATTCCAAAAACAGGACCCTAAGGCATGCATCAAAAGAAAGGGCTGAATAAGACCCCAGTGATCAATGTCATGCACTTGGGGAAAAAAAAAAAAAAAAAAAAAAAAAAAATCCAAAGGAAATCAGAAGAAAATTCTCAGCAGCAAGTCCATAGCAAGAAATTCAGGCTGAGAGATGGGTGGTCTAAAAGTAAATAGACAGTACACTGCCTCCTCCACGTAACCGCAGGAGACAACACCAAGACTGTCTATAAATAGCAAGACATTTCCCATCAGTGCCATTCTTCCTCCCAGGAAGAAGTGACAAAAATGAAGAAAGATCTCAAATGACCACAAATCACTTTATAAACCTGGGCAGGGATCCTGAGATAAAAGATACACAGGTTAACATCTCCAACTGAGAAAAGAGAACCATAATTGGCAAGTCTATGCAGAGACGTGAAAAGAATCTGCTACACAAATGGCTGATTCCTATCCCTTTTAATTTCACAGTGATTTTTACAGCAACAATGCTTTTGATCTTTCCAGCTACATTTTAAAAGGCAATTCTCTGGGAATGGAAAGGCAGCAAGGCAGCAGTAGCAGAGTGCCCTGAGCAGATTCCAATGGTATTTGATTGTCAGGCATCTAGCTGAAAGTGCAAAGTGCAATGCAGTCAGAAACTACAAAATGTAACTCTTCAATGCATCTACAAGCACCTGCCTCTAGACCATTCACGTAAGCTTATGTCAATTAGCCATGAAAACATTCTTACGAGGTACTGTTCAAATGGGACCCTCTCCACAGGGTCCACAGGTGACTGCTATTATAGGTGCATGAAAAGCATTTTACAAGCATTTTTACAGCTCTTTCTTAAAAATTGAGTTGGGCCTCTGTCAACAACTCAGTATTCCAGAATAGCTGTTTTTATTTCAGCCAGCATACCCAGACCAGTACTCCCAGTGATGAAAAAAGCTCTATGCGAAGGTTAGGAAGAATTCAGAACTGCTGCTGCCTGAAAATGGAGAATTCTTGACAATGCAGAAAAGGCTACTATTAAGGTAGAAGGGTCCTAGAAAGGGTCTGGAGAACACTGACCATTAAGGACTTTGTTCCCTAAGCACAGGAGTAAATAACACAGAATTTCAGGGAGATCTGCAGGCCAGCCAAAGATAAGTCTTGAAGGATATTCCCCAGGCTTTATAAAACACTGTTCAGAGCATATGGGATTTTTGACTATCAGGCAGAGACGAGCAGATTTCCCAAGTCACGTTTGACTTTTTTTTTCATCTGAAGCCACTAGCTGAAGTTTTGAGAGGAGGAGGAATCAATCACCATTCATTTCAAACTCCAGAACCTAAACAGAAAACTGACTGTACCCTGTCTTTACAATCTTATCTATCTACAGATTTAAAAACAAACATGCAAACAAATAACAACACTTAGTGATATGGGCAACCATTTGCTATAATTGATGCCTTCTGCTAGACATAGCAGAAGCCTCTCTCGTCCCCTTCAGGGAATTATTTTTACATGCCAATGCCTCTTCCTAAAGAGAGCAGTTAGACTGAACATGTGTTGTCCACTCTGCTCCATGACTGTTTGCATAGTTCTATGTCACACTTCAAGATGGGTCATTTTTATGAAGATTTTTCCTGCCCTACATTGATAAAGTAAAAGAGAGCAGCACTGCCCACTTTGGTGTGAGCGTGCACTGGATTGCATTTACTGGTAGAGGAAAATCTCATTTGTATTGTTTTTTAAACTTGTGAGCTCAGATTTGGATCTTGCCAGAAAAAGCCCCCTGAAGTCAACAGGGTTGTCCTGGTATAGAATCTGCCCTGCTCAGATAAGCTGTTAACCCTCCTGTTAAACTCCACGTTGAGGGAACTTCTCAGTGTTGGTTTTTGTTTGTTTTGGGAAGGAGGGGGGTTGTTTGTTTTTTAGTTTTAGAAGTGGAGACTGATAGACTGATTATATTACATTATCCTGATGATTTGTCTGTCCGCGCTAATAGTTTTGGTCTTATTGGAGTCCCCATCACACACTCAGGCCCATCACATCCTTTCTCCTACATACAGAAATCAAATATTCTTTCTTTTAAAAATCCTTTTTTCCTTATTTTCTTTTTCTAATAGACAATGTAACACCCATCCTGCTAAATCAACAATACCAACTTGTAAGCAATCCTGCTAAATTGTCATTGTTGCAGCACTAATTTCATAGCATATCCCTTTCTGCTTTCTACGTCAACCAATGCTGCTGGTCCGTTCCTCCCTGGCCACAAATACATACATCCTTTAGTTAAAGGACATCAGTAATCTGATAGCTTCAGCCGGCAAAGAAATGTCTGCAAAAACTCTCACCTCATGCATCTTCAGGGCAAAAGTTCTGCTAGATGCTTGGTGAAAGAAGGTTTTTTTTCCATTATTCTTTGTTTTTTTGGCAGACAGATTGAGCCAGATGCTTTCCTTGCACTTATTTATTTATTTCCCTCAAGCAGTCTCCAGCAATTGCTTCTGCTTCTAAATTATTTAAAGCCACATGACACCAACTCCCCTCTGATCTTTTGTTGCATAGATTGCTAATGGGCAAACAATCAAAGAACTTAAGAATTTCACTTGAAAACATTTTTTTATTTGCTCTGTCCAAACCATCTTAGTGTCACAGCCTGGCTGCTGCACTCATCTGGTGTAGCTTACTTATTCCAGGGGGACGCCAGATGTTGACAGGCATATTTCTGGCACTGAATCCTAACAGACTGAAGCTACCATCAGAATCAAGGTAGCATGTATGTGAGTACACATGTAAATTTGCTTTAATTTTGCACATGTAAAACTTTTCAAAAAGTTTTGGTCCTATGAACTGGAATTTCTGCATCTGTTTCTTTCTCTGCTTCATTAGAAAGGATTTAATTTTTCTTTCCCTATGTGACCTTTTAGGTGGTTCTGACTTAATTTTACCTCATTTCAGAGAGAAAAGGGTATTTTGTAAGTTTTAAAATGTAAACAGTAAGGAGGAACAGGATACAATTTCACACCTCTTTGGAACTTCGGCAAAAAAAGAAATAGGTTCAGCATCTAGACTTTGAACCATTTAGCAAAATCAATATTAATGTTTTCAATGAGACTAGTTGTGGAGAAAATTAACCTCAGCTGAACTTTTGCCACCTTGCTTTAAATTTTCCCATCTAATCTAGTTCTCAGAGATTTCCTCATGGTGCCCCTTTTTTCCCCACCAAATCAATGAAGGTCCTGCATCACATACTGCAAAAGAAGGTTGTTTGTGACAGTCTATCCTGCTCGTCTCCAGCTGCTAAATCTAAAATAATAGACACATTTGCTCCTATTGACTTCTGCCATGTCTTCGGTTGTAGCCACAGAGTCACTAAGCTACCACAACCAGGAGGGCTAACAGCCCACAAGCCACAGGGAAATGTGCTCTCCTATTTGGAAGCAAATAGGAGAGATGCACCTAAAAAAAAAATAATAAAAAATGTGCATTTCACTACAGTTAAAAGGTACTGTGGGCAAGGCAGAACTACCATTTGCTACTGCATGCAGAATTTGAGTCTTTATGTTAACACAGCTTTGTTAGCAATGTGATAAAACTGAGATTAACTTCCTGGGTTATATAAAGTAGAAATTATCAAAAGGCATGTTCACTGCATCAAGTTAGGAACAAGAACAAGCTCATAAGTGCTCCAGGGTAAAGCTTTCTATGTAAGCAAATGAAGCATTACTAGGCTTTCTGGGCATGGCCACATCATCTCATCTAGAGCTGCTATGAAGGCCCCAAAAAAAGCTCTGGACCCTACAATACCTACAGTTTACCAAAGAAAATAGGAGAGACGTGGGAGGTTTTGCCCAGAGAAGGTGTGGATGCCCTATCCCTGGAAGCATTTAGGGCCAGGCTGGATGGGGCTTTGGACAGGTCTGGTGAGAAGTGTCTCTCCCATGGCAGGGAGTTGGAACTGGATCATCCTTAAGGGCCCTTCCAACCCAAACCTGTCTGTGATTCTATGATCAGCTTCTTGCAGCAATTTAACATCCACCAGTAAAAATATCTAGAGTAATCCAAGAAAAATGGAAATACACCTCAAAAATGCCAAAATGACTTCTGCATTATTTTGTTGGTGCCAACATAACCATTTGTTGCATTTGTTGCATTTGGAAGGAACAGTAACAACAAGGAACAAGATGCCCAAATACCCTGCAAAGAACCACCACATACCAAACTACAAACCTCTGATCTGTCATAAGTGCTAATTTTAGACTCAGGAGAGCTGCCACTTGCCAAAGTTAGGATCCTGAAAACTACCACAAGTTAATTCAATGCACCAGTTTCCTCTTCACCTGAAGATGGATGACTCCTGTCAAACAATCCAGCGGTGATCAGGCAGGCGGGAACCCTGCTAGTTTCCTTAGCAGAGGGAGCATGCCATTCTAATTATAGCTTACTGCCACACTCCTGTGGTGGATTTCAACCCATCCTGGGAAAATGGGAACATTTAGTCCATTTATATGCTGCTGATTACTGTTCTGTATAATCAGCAGTGAAGCCTGCTATCCCAGAGCATGGCATGTGTCTAACAGCAGGGCAGTTGCCGGTAATGTTTGGTTCTATTTCTGACACAGGTCTGCAAGTCTGTTGTGAATCCTCAGTCACAGAGGCAAGCCCTGATGCCCAGAGATCTGTCTCAAGCAGAACAATATAAAGAACAATAAAGAAGCACGTGAAGAGAGAAGAGACAGATCTGATTAGGAATACAGGCAGTTATTGTATGCATCTTACTCATGCAGTGCATGGCATTTTCTTACCAAGAGAACAGAAGAACAAAGACTTTCTCTCTAATACATTCCCTGCTGGGCCTAAATTAATGCAGTTCTTTTTTTTTTTTTTTTTGTTAGACTGCTGTATCTGAAGCCTGCCCTGCCTCCCTTTCTCTCTCAAGCTAACTAGGACAAATCAGGATTATCAAATACAAATGAAGATCTGTATGTGCTGTCTCTCAAAGCCAGCATCTTTCAGTTTTGCCTTCTTAAACTGGCTTAGACAATCTTTGTCATACCACACAAAGCACAGCAACATCTCCCCGCCCACGCCTTTCCAGATATCACCACTGGCAAAATCAAGAAAAGCCTTCATGAACCCTGAGACACTGGGCCTCCCCTCAAGCCCTTGCAAATAGCTTTAATAAGCCTGCTGTCAAGAAAGGTGGTTTGGGCAGGAAAAAGCAGGGAAATTCAAGTAAAGTTTTTGGCAGGGCTGATTTGTGCAAGGTAATGACGCTCCTATCCCCAGACATGGTCCCACATTGCAGAGAGCCCCTCACCCACAGTGACTTCAGAGGCTTCCACTCAGCTCATCACCAGCTCTTTGGCTTGATACTGGGCACACCTCTTCCTCTCTTCACCATCTGCCACACATCTTTGCTCATGGGCTGAGCCCTCCATCCTACATCTGGTCCTCACACCCTAAATGCTGTTACTATTGCAGTTATTGCCCCAGCAACATATTTGGAGGTTACCAGTCTTCTGAGTTAGTTTCTGAATATCTGCAAAACCGGGTATCAGTTATACTCAGCAATGAGCTGTATTTGAATTAGTAAGAGACAAAGCCTTAGCCCTTTATTGAAATTATTTCATAAAATGCTGGAATTACCTGGCTCTAAAGCTAGGGCCATAAAAACAGGCCAGTAATGCCTTTGCCTTAATCTAACAAAACTGTAATTGCTATTTGCATTACCAGTGTTCAGTATTCTTGAGAGAGGAGTGGAAATGATTTAAATATTGCATGAACATTTTTAACCGTATTCTACATTTCTCTTTCTAGTCTTCTAGGGGTTTTTAGCTTATAGATTGTACTGAGGCTGATCTTCAGACTCCTCTCAACTGCCACATAGGTCTAATCAGAAAGGAAGCAGAGTTTTTGACTCTCTTAGTCACCTCCAAGAGCTTCAGGTTTAAGCAGACCTCAGAGACTACAAGTTGATAGGACTATTGGCAGTGGGGAATTCCCATGGTCTGTAGCCCCCAGGATGTTAAAGATACATCAACTGTGATTTTCTTGTTCCTTAACCTCCATGTTACCTAATCATGTCAGAAACATACAGGAGATAAACCATACCATGGCTTCTGCAAAGGAAACCAGTGTGCCTGTCTGAACTAAGGAAAAGCCCGGGTGAGTGCTTTGAAATGAAGCATCCTTATGATTAAGTAGCCACAACTGACATGATTCTCAAAATTTATTCTGCTCCGCACTGAACAGAGGGTCCCTCTGCTCTTCCCAGCCATGTATGAACATGGCTGCGGCATACAGTGAAGGCAGACCTGAAGGGAAGTTCATTAAACTGAAGGTACTCAGGGAAATCTAAACAAAGAAGTAGAAATCTAATTCAGCTGGTACTTATTCCTCGGTACCTCATAAGTAGATTCCACAGTGTCAAATATAACCTTGAGCATTCCGGTTAATTTATTTAAATAGACATTAAAGGGAAAATGTTGAGTGAATACAGAGTGAGATCCCAAACAGTTCCTCATTCTTTCCCTCCTTTTCATCACCTTGAATGTTGTAAGGACTAATGATTTAATTTTATTAAGAGCTTTGAAGGTGAGGAGTGTTGGGTAATTACTAAATGTTTTTTCCTTGTGCTCATTTCCAGCTCTTCTAGCATCAGTTTGTCCTTGTATGACTCTAACCAAGCCCAGATATGTTATTCCACTCAACTGTATATCTTCTCTCCTAAAAGTGCAATTTCTGAAGACCAAAAGCTTACTAATTTGGAGAGGCTTCTCATCCCTGCAAGACTTAAAGATGTGCCCTCCTGCAAGCAAAGCTTGCCTGCTTGCTGCTGTTGGTTCAGTCACGCCACTTATTTTTGTACTCATATGGGAACAATGGGATTTAAGAGCAAGTACAGATGAGAGTAAAGCCAGTAGAGGACAGCTAACAGGATGGTGGGGAGAGAGATAGAAGAATAAGACAGGCTGTTCTAGAGCAGCCCAGCAAAATTCCTGTAACAGGTGCTTCCCATCCAACCACGCAGTTTCTGTAATCCCCTGTTAGTGGTCTGCTAACAGCTCTGGCGCTGCAGGGTGCAGCTGTAGCAGGTTAAGGCATTATCATTCCCAGCTGTCCACTTCATCTCCCTGATGGAGATCAACTCCTAGAGAACAGGAGGCCAAACAGGCGTGTGGGGCACACGGGCAGCTCCAGTTCACAGCCCTGTGTCCTGGTGCACACCCGTATTCAGCAGGAGGGTGAGTTGGTGGCCCTACAGCTACAGTAACTGAGGCATGAAAGCATGTCCTTGTCTCTGTCAAAGGTACAATGCCTGCAGCCAGGAGGGGTCATGTAGATATACCACTGTAAATCTGTCTGAGCTAACTTACCTAGGACGTGACCTTCTGCAAAGAACAGGAGTAGGAAAAGGAGTTCCTGAACTTTTCTTCCTAGAATTTATCTGAGCTTCTAAGCAGTACTAATTGTGTCTACTCAGTGATCTAGAAATGCCCAGCCAACTTCACCACTGCAAGCACCTCACAATATTAAGCCAGGATGAAATTGTGAACTATGGTGCCACACTACAGGTTGTGCACGAGGAAAACCACATACCAAACCAGTATCACCATCAATCTCCACCAGAGTATTTGGGAAAGAGCAAAACAGGAGGTGTGATACAGGGGTCAACCAGCTCTCCACCTTGTAACTGGTGATCATCTGATCACCATCCTAAATTTACCTCCCACAAACCAGGATTGTACTGCAGAAAGTGCTATTTAGTAAAAGCTGTACATTCAGTGTGAGATAAAGCTGAAGGGCCAGCATTAGGCACGGCATTGAGTTCAAACAGCAGGCCTAAGAGATCTTACAGTGCTTCAGATCTTCAGACTGTATACAAAGGACAAAGACTCACATCTTCCTGAAGGCAGTTGCCTGAAACGTTTAGGACTGTCTATAGAGAAACTTCAGTCAAAATCCTGTTCCTGGGCACCTTCATGATAGCTCAAAATGTTGTAACCCAAGACTTTCTCACACAGATGTACAGAGAAACAAAAAATACAAACAAAATATTCTTCCCCCCCTCCCCAATAAGCAGATTTTTACTAATAAACCTCAACATGTTTGCAAAATTTCCAGCAACATTTAAATGTTGGTAATATATCAAAGCTGAACTGGAAAAGCAAAACTCTGCATTCAGTTGAAGAGTTTCTAGCTTTAATTATGGAAGAGGGAGCAGATTGAAGGGAGTGGGTGGAGGGAAGTCTGGGAACATACAGTACTGTGCACTATGAAATGTTGCAGGGAAATGGAAGGCTGAAGGGCAGCCCCACGTATTTTAGAGATTTAATGATAAATGTTATTGCTCTGCACATGTGAAAGACATAACTTGTATTTTTTCAGTCTAACCAGCTCACTTCAGATTGAGACAACAAGGAAGAGTAAGAATTAAAACTCCATAAGAGAGAGACAGTGACTCACAGTTGTGCAACAGAGAAATGGCAATGGCCTTGAGTTGCTTTTGTCACACGAGGGACTCCTCTACATTTGAAGAAAGGAGTAAGGCACACTACCTTAGTTCACAGAGTGCAGCTCAATCTACAAACATCTCTGCATATCAAGTAGTTAAAAAAAAAAAAATAGTATTTCCTCTAATTTCCTTTTAGTAGCATCCTTTCTGCCTACTTTTTTTTGCCCTTTGTTTTGTTTTGTTTTGTTTTGTTTTTTGAATCCAGACACCCTGGCACCAAATTCAATTGATTTCAGCAGGAGTCTGCCATGTACACAATGGTAACCAAGATGTTGGATTGCAAAGTCATCGCCTGAATTTCCACAGGGAGATGGTCAGAAAATTAATTGGAGTTTAATTCACGAGTAGAAAAGTTTGTTTCACAGCAGAATAGTACCAACACAAAATCTGAGTGCTCTAATTCACAGATTTTCCTGGACTACTTCATGTGAGTGTTTTCACACACACTTCCTCACTGGGGATCAGCCAACACGTGCCTCAACACACCAGTGTCCCTCTGTGCTGCATCACTAGTGGTGGAATAGGTTGTTATGTTGCACCATGAAACACTTCACCTGGCAAAAAAGCTCAACTCATGAACTAAACTAAAACAGCTCTGAGGTGGAGTTCTTTATGAGAAATACATGTTTTCCAGGGAAGCTTGGTTTTATGAACATCTTCTTTCCATCCAAACAGTTACGGAAGATAAACTTTCAGCTAAAAAAAAAAAAAAAAAAAAAAAAAAACTTCTAGCCCTAATACCATGATTTAATTTGGTGACTAAAGCACAGCCTCTTTCTCTTTGAAAAGAAAAGAGCATTGTATACATTGTAGTGCCATCTTTGATCACATTCCCCTCTAAAATTAACGGAACTGGCATTTTTTGTCATTTGACAACCAGTACTGTTTGTAAGCAACAGTACCCAACTTGCTCGGGATCTGAACGGCTGCTTCCTGAAACTTATCCACGCACCACACACCAAAAACGGAAATGAGAGGGGTTCTTGCAGAAGTCCAGAAGAAAGCGGAAACCAAGCCCTGAGAGGTGGCAGAGACCAGAGCGGAAGCAGGCATAACAGTCCTGGGGGGAAAAAAAAAAAGAGAGAGAGAGAGAGTGAAAAAGAGAAGTTTGACACTCTTTCCAGATGGAGCAGGAAACTGCTCTCCTACCTGATTGCGACAGCTTCTGAAGCTGCAATAACAAAGCAAAAACCGTCAGGAACATGGAAAAAGAGGAAAGACCCCCTTCTGACCCATGTCACACTTGAGTAGCTGATGAACCCGTCCCAAGCAGGTCATGTAAATGTAGAGACTGGTTTAGTGGTGTGGAAGAAAAAATATAGCATAGGGATACAGAGCTGTGGGAAATGACTGTGACTTTTACCTCCTTTTACCTATAACAAATAGTTATTTTAAATTGTCATAAGTTAGGACCTGGGAGATCCTTTTGGACCACACTGACAATCCACATGCTGCAGATTCTGGCTTGAAGATGCCAGCTCCTCCCAGCACTTCATTCTTTTCACACTCCCCTAATAGACAAACAGGCTTCGGTCACCCAGGCTGGTTCCCTGTCAGCTGCTATAGCTGTGGAGCACTGCTGCAAAAATAGGGTCAGACTAGGAGCAAAAAGGTGACAGACACATTAGCTCAGACTCAGAGAAATCACTCATGACTCACGTTTCTCCACAGCATCAAAGTAAAATTCTCCTAACCCATAATTTTCCATTCAGTAAGATGATCACCTCAAAGCATGAGCAATAATAAGTTAGAAACAGAATTCATTTCTCAAGTCTATAATTTGTCACCAACAGCTCTGTGTAAACCATAGAGCCTACAGCTGCTTCTGTGTGTGCTGCAGTTGTGCCTGGGTCCACCCCCACAGCTTCCTGGTTTTCCACAGAAGTGGAAATCAGATGCACGGGCAAGGCCATGAAGCCACCATGAGGGCCAAGTACACCTTCAGGCTCTCCTACAGTGTACATCCATGGGTTAGATGACATTCAGCCAAACTGGCCACATCTTCCAACTCCAGCCACGGCTCTGGAAACCTCTTGCATGTGCTGATCATTGCAGCTGTGCCAGCAGCAACTGAGCTGTCAGTTGTTGCTGCTGGCTGTCACCAGAAAGTGACACATCAGCAAGCCTTCAGGCATAGCACATAGCCTGGGAAAGGTAGGAAGAAGTTGAAAGAAGGGGAAAGCAGTTGTGTTTGTTCAAGAGTTTTGGAGGCTCGTGCTGAGGAAGGGGCACCATGGAAAATAGCAAGAAACACATCCATGTTGGTCACCAGCTTTAGGACTCCTTCTGTCCCCAGCTCTGCTAAGGTCTCAAAGAGAAGAAACAGGTTAGAAATATCACACAGTAATGGACCCAGCATGAACCACAGCAGGATCTCAGCAACACAATTTTGCTTTCATCTTTGGACTTTCTAATCAACTTCAGGATTCAGGTTCCCAGATAATCACCAAGCGATCTTGTGATACAAATTCATTAAAAATCAGTTATCATAATAAATTTTTTGTTTCTGCCGAGGAAGGAATGGTGACACACAGAACCCAAGAAAAACAACAGTGCTAGGACTTCAATGTCAAATGAGTACAGACAACCTACCTCCATGGGGAATTTGCTTTCCCTGAACTTGGTTACATTTTCCACCCAGTAGGTAGTAGCCACGTGTAGGCTATCACCTGAACGTGTTTCAGATTGAAGTGGCAGGAAGGACAGACAGAAGTAGCTAGTAAACATGGCGTATAGGAGTTTTGAGCCCATCTTGGAATATTTCTAGGAAATCTATGTTTTTTTAAAAGCACTTCTGTAGTTTTACTGCAAGCACTTCTGTAGTTTTACTGCTCTTGTTACCCTTTACTTTCTATTTCCTGACAGATCCCAAGCAAGACTTTGCTTTCAGCATTGACCGTTGTTCTGATGTTGCAACCCACACCTTTAACATCAGAGCTGCCATGGTCCTAAGTAAGTGAATCGCTATTTCCGTGTGCCAAAAGCAGGTAATTCACGTGTAAGTGCTGATATTAAGTAATCAAGGGTGACAACCTCTGATAAAATAAAAATGGGCTTCATTTCTGAGAAATTTCAAAACCTGCTTGAGGCTAGAGAAATGGCAGGTCTGTTACCAGCTCTGCATCAGTGTATTCATCCCTAAGCCCCTATCCCTCTCCTACCCTTCATCTGTACATATGAACAGCCAAGGTGGGGGCTGGCTCTAGAGCTTGTCTTCACAGAGAATTCATTTGGGAAGAGGAGTTTGTGTGCCAAGCATCTTTTAACACTTAGGAATGCTTCATTACATGCAAAGGTCATCCTCCTGAGGGATGTGCTGCCCTTTTCCCTGAGGAGCACCTGTTATCAGATGGCTACAAAGTTAAACAAGCCTGCACACCATATTATATGCATTTGCAAATACCTTTCCACCAACTCAGATTACAGGGCCTCCCTCTAGATCTGGTAGCCTCACTAGCAAGCCAAAAATGCCCAAACAATCAACCTCCTAGCACTACTTATCTGCATGCTGGTCCCTGACACAGGGCAACCATCCCAAGCCAGACATTTGGC
Source organism: Oxyura jamaicensis (assembly GCF_011077185.1). NCBI lineage: Eukaryota > Metazoa > Chordata > Aves > Anseriformes > Anatidae > Oxyura > Oxyura jamaicensis. The sequence goes on along the minus strand of NC_048894.1, from coordinate 69,508,462 downwards.
CACAAACTTCTCCAAGGAGCACACTGGACATGGCCACACTGATAGGGACAGAAGGGAAGAAACAGTTTAGGTGTGTGGACACAAGCTTTCCTATGCCACTTGGTCTCAGGATCAGAGAATGGTCATGGGCATAATTTACCAAAAAAAAAAAAAAAAAAAAAAAAGCTATGCCCCTTGTTATATCTACCTCGAGGGACTTGGAGACCTGCTCCTGAAACATGTATTAGTAAGTATCAGGAATCCTCAGTGAAGGGAAAATGTTTAATGGCTTAAAAACTGGAGGGGAGGATGGGGTGAATGGAAAATAAATTAAACCTGTTTACTCTTGCACTTTTTCTGAACACCCTGTCCTTCTTTCTGTGTAGGACACAGCATTAAGGAACTGTACGTCAAGGCTGATCTGATCATAGGTGGGAAGACCGTCCTAAGCTACTCAGACACACTTTGCGAGCCTGGTCATTCTAAGCTTATTTTCTGTGGAAAGAAGAAAGGAGGTAATTTAGGTAGCACTCTGAAATGTTTGATGGCTACTGAATACTCCGAGCAGGATGCACCCGCTGTGCTGCTGAACGCACCAATACATCGTAATGTTCTGTTTACTTCAACAGCATGTTAATGGATGACAGAAACACAGTAGGACAGAGATGTTTTAATTTTAGAGCCTGCATTTCCTTAACCTGTTTGCTTGCTTTTCTTTTAATCACAGAATATTGCACACACATGAGATTTCACATCCACAAAAAGTAAGTTTAGTAATGTGACCACATCCAACTGCAGAGAGGTTCATAAACCCTATTTATAGCCACATGGTTGTCATGTGAGCAAAAAGTACTACAGAACTAGCCTTTATTTTTGTCAGAGGAAGGGCTGAGCAAACAAACAAGGCATTCTGAACACATTCTTTACTATTAAGCAAATAACACATCCTGTCCTTAAAAGCAGTTCCTAACACACTTTAAGGACTATGCTTGAATAAGGATCTTTGGATCAAGATAGTATTTGATACTATCTCTGCTTTGCACCTTGTTTCTGCCTACTGTGTGACTATGCCGTGGTCAGATGAATACAGTTCATGCCAGTCAAGCTGCCAGCCAGCAGCTGCCAGCCTCACACTAGTTGGTTTACAGTGACATTAGCTGGCCCCAGAAAGCAGGCATCTTTGTTCTCAGGTGAGCCTGTGCACCTCAAGGTACTTCTGCTGTGACCCAGGCCAGGTAGTGCAAAGCTAGCCACAATACATCCAGAAAGAGCTATGGTCATGCCTCTGGACTGTAAAATTCACATATCTTAAACAGTAATTTTGAAATCCCTCTTACATTGTGATCGTCCTTTAGGTTGATTTTAAGACAAACAGGCGGAACTGAAGGGAAGTCTGCTACAGAGCTGTTAGAGAATCAGTTAGTTTCAGGAGCACCACTTTCCTTCCATTCACTTGCATCTCCATCATGATAATACTGCAACAATTCATGTGCAAGGGCTATGAGTCTGACAATCAAGCACAACACTATTGCTATGATTGCCCCTGGAAAATTACCAAAACATTTCACACAGCATAGAAATATCACGAAGAATAATAGAGAAATGCTGCATGAGCAACCAATTATGTAAATCCCGCAAGCCAGACAGACACACACACCAAAAAAAATTTTCAGAGGTTTCTTCAATTGTGTATTAAATTATAATAAAAAAAAAAAATAACCACCACAGACCTCATGAAAAACTACCTTGTTTTCATGAAGTACTTAAGAACGTCCTTTAGAGAACACATTAAGAAGTGGAGCCAGTCCTGAGTAGAGCAAAAATTGCCCTTCACAGGTTAAGCTACAAAGCCAAAACCTCCTGGGGTTTCCAGTTCCCTTAATCTTAGACTGACAGGTGATTGTTTCTACTAATTGAAGCACACAATGATATAAAGCCATAGTTGATTGTTGAAATAATATTACGTATCTTTGTTTAGAAGCATCCCTAATTTGATATGAGGACCTCTGCACCTCTATCTTGTTCAGTAGCTATTTTTATTTAGTAATTAAATCACAGTGGGAAAGAAGTGAACTTTCTCAGACTAAGGTTCAAACTGAAAGCGTGGTATTTCTTAATTAGTTGACATTTGATTCTAACCCATGCTTTAGAAAGTGAGCTCAATACCTGTTTGAGGCAATTCAGCACAACCATATTTTGACCATATTAGTACAACTGTAAATCTGACCACAGAAGACAATATTGTGAATGGTCAAGTATGCAGCCTAGCAAAAGTGAAGGGTAGATGACTCTTACAATGGAAGCTTTTCATGCAGAGCCCTGTTTCCATGTTGTATGGACAGCATTTCCAACATTAGTCAAATCTGACATGAGCTTAAATAGAGTTCTACACATAACATGCTTGCCCACCACAAGGAGGTCAAAAATTATCTCTGCCTCCCTCTTCCAAAGTGAGGAATAATGTAAAATAACAGTTCTACTGCAGATTTGTCGGTCCATTGGTGTGGACATACAGAGAGGAAGTTACAAGGAAGAGAGATGTGTAAGAGATGAATTTGGCAACGTTTTGGATGTTGCCTCCCCACAGAGTATAATAATTATATATAATAAATACAATACCTAATATGGCTGCAGGTTTCATGTTCATCATAATCATAGTATTTACTGTTTATGTTAAACAAACCTCACATCTGGCACAGCTCACTGGGAATCCCAAATAGGACCGAAGTTTTTTGTTTGAGTTATATCCCTGTTGAGAAGTTGCAAGCTCAAAGATTGCAAGGAAATAGGCAAGGAAATTGTTCACTTAAGAAAAGCAATAAAAACAACAACAACAATAAAAAAAAACTGTTAAATTCTTTGTGGTATAACACGAGCTCAGCTCTTCCTCTATTTTAATAGAAAGTGGTTATTCTCCACTTCCTCTAAAGAAAATAGTTACATAAGATTTAACAGATTTCTCAATGCAATCACTAAAATCAGAGAAAGAGACCTAGCATGGTAATATTTAGCAGTGTGCCAACCACAGCTTTCAGGTTTCAACAAAACTTCCTGGTAAAAGATGCTAGCATACTCTGCAAGTTTGCAAGTTTTCTTTCAGCCCCAACTGAAGAAAGCACCAGAGAGCTGGCACGATTCCTTGTGCGCACTCTCAAACAATACAAAAACACCCCTGACTTTAGACCTCCACTCTACGCATTATTGCTTCTTTTCATTTTTCTTATTGCTTCTTTTGCTAGGTTTTACAGTGAGCATGTTTCTAAAAAGGTATTTGTGAATAAAAATAGAGAACGAGGCATAAATTACAGAACTGGGTATCCCTTTGGGAGTTTAGATACATTTTTCTGAGAAAGCAGCTACACCACAAAGCTAGGTCTTGTACTGATATATGATGCCATCTTGCTTAGCCCCTTCGTATCACTTTTTCCTCACCAGTAAAGAGAGTGGATGTTTCTCATCCAGCTATGTATTTATATACATTTTTCTCACTCAACTGTATATCTATAGCTGGCAGTTATTCAGATCATTCCTGCATCCCTAAAACTCACAAAAGTTTTGTGTCAATTGCATGGGTACAAGAGCGTGTCCTAGAAGAACTCCAACATGGAGCAGTAAGTTCTATAAAGATTTAAAACATAGAAAAAGAAGAGGTGGGTGCAGATGTACAGGGCCTTTATATAGTACAAGAGTGTGAGAACGTTTAAGATTTTCAGTGCAAGGAAGATTTGAGAAAGAGGAGTGAGAATTTCGTTATAGGTGTTTTGTCAGGAATGAGAAGCATCTTCATGGTAAATGATAACTAGTAAGTTGAAGTAATTCTCAGGAAGTTCTTACACATTTGAAAGCTCTGCATCAGGCTGGAAGCTACCAGAGGCCTGTTCACTGACAGGGAAAAGGACTAAGTTACTTTTGGTAGAAATAGTAGAGGAAAGCTGATACAAATACAGTAATATCACCTTGAATCAATGGTGCATTAGAAACGTTTTCCAGGATACTCTACAGAAATCACATTCAGTTAAGTCTTTAAGGAGAAGAGCTGAACATGGAAGGTAGGCTAAAAGCACATCACTGATGACAGCACACGTTATAGGTGCTATAACTTACCAGACTAATAATGACATAGGGAACTTTTAATTAGGAAAATTGTAGTCATGATTTATGCTGTTCCCAATAATGTAAATATACAGTCATGCATTTATGCAAGTACAAAAGCATCTGGGCTTGCTCTATGAAGATCACAGAATTCTTTCAATGAGCTTGGCTCAGCGTTTGTGACAGTTACAGCCACTGAAACAGATGTGTTAATCCTCTTTCAGTGTAGGAATGCAAAAGTGTATATGAGTATACGAAGGATGCTGTGATAAACTACAGCCCTTAAAGCCTTGGAGAATGTTTACACTTCTGGAACTGTAGCAGAAATCTCCATGTGAGAGGAACACTGAATGGGCTGTGAGAAGCCTAATCCAGACAATGTAGGCACCAAGAAGATTGCTATAGTCAGAAATGAGTATGAACAATAAAATTATCTACAGTTCTATATTATTTCATAGCAGGCCTCATATAGATCAAAAGTAAAGCTGTTTTTTCTTTCCCATCAGAAGATACATTGAAAGCAGCACAGTCCTTTTTCACAGTTACTGAAGCAAGGAGGGTCACAGGAGCTTTCAATGGGCCTGATTACAGAACCACACATTGGTTGATGCTGGAAGGGACCTATGGAGATCATCTAGTCCGATCCCCCTGCTCAAGCAGGTTGCCCATGACCACGTCCACGTTGCTTTAGAATATCCCACAGGATGGAGACTCTGCAACCTCTCTGGGCAGCCTGTGCCTGTAGTCAGTCACCCTCACAGCACAGAAGTGCTTTCTGATGTTCAGACAGCACCTCCCGTATTTCAGGTTGTGCCCATTGCCTCTTGTCCTGTCACTGGACACCACTGGAAAGAACCTGGCTCCCTCCCATGTTTGTTACCAAGCAAATGCAGAGCTACCACAAGTCAGAGTAACCAAAGAAAACAGGGCTCTGCCTCACTTCTCCCTAAGTCTGCCTTCATCTAACTGATGTAATCATTACTTTGTCATAGCAAAGAGGGATAAAATGGCTTCTACCTGTAGTGAAGGAGAGATCATCATTGCCATCCTTTCAGAAGGAAATATATGGCCTGATGACTCATATTTCATTTTGAAATATAGGTTTTGCAGAGCTTGGATACCATTTCTCTACATTTAGAATCTGGACAGCTTTCCAACAGCCTAGGTGAGACACAAAAAGCTACATGATACAAGATGAGTTTCCATATCCCAGAGGAAAAGGATTTCAGGGAAAGGCAATTGTTCAAGGCCCAGTTTACTCTCTATCTTCCTCTGCTGACATTCAAGATGTGCTAGATTCAGAGATGACTGAAGGAGGGACAGACAAGGCCCATTTTAGGCCCTCTACCAAAAGCAAGTGCATACAAACCACAAGCCATACCAATGCAGGGTCCACACCACTCTGGGGGTGCAGCTCACAACATGTCTTAGTTCACATCCACACACATACATCCCAAGTCCCCAGAGAGTCACTCATCATGTAAGTCATGCAGTAAGCAATGTCATTAACTCCTATTTAGGCTCTAGTAAGTTGTGAACTGAGAAGTGGGCTGTGCTGTATTTTTAAGATTCTTGAGTCACCACTCTCTGCTGCGGAGATGTGTCAGACTCCAGGGCTTTCTTCATGCACAGAAGCAAGCAGTGATGGCAGCTGCTCTTTGAAAAAAAGACTTCTTGGTGTCCGGGTGAGGTGGCCAGGGAAGCAGAGGGGAAGGAAAACAGCCTGAGTGCTATAATATAGTTGATCAGTTTGGGAGTGAGAAGCCAGAATGTACTGATCCTATTCAGTTTTGGTTATTATTTTTCTCAGGGAGACACTGGGAAGTCCTGCTTTTTTCTCCACCTTCCAGAATCATCGGGGCATTACATTTAACAAACTTCTCATTCATACAAAGCTGTGGGACATTGGTGATGTCTCAGGTTTCTGCTACTCATTTCCTAGAGCATATTATAGTTACAATTCTTTCATTTAAGTTTGTTAGGTGAAGGCATTGACTAATATTTCATGATGTGTGGGGAAGACATTCTGTACACTTGTTTTCCTTTCAGATACCTGTTGCATGGTGGGATGGTCCATATGACAATCATGTGACAAATCTTTTGTCCACCCTTTAACAAGAACTGTTAAAGCAACGCAGAGATACCAGACTAAAACAACTCTCTAGGATTGACAAGCATCAAAATGCCAGCACATGCTCAAACATGATGAAACACTTACTCCTCTGTCACTGTCAAAGTAAAGAATATTTCATGACACCTACGAAAGAGAATCCTTAAACAGTTCTTAGTTTTCCATGACTTCTGTACGGCAAGTTGTGCAAGAAATTCTGTACCAAAACATCTACGAATTTTATTTTCAGTCAAGTCTACACAGTTTGGCCCAGTAAGCTATGAAAAAGTAGGAGGAACTGCAGAACAGCTTGTGAATTCTGTCCATTAATGCTAAAGTTGCCCTTTCTTCCACAGTGAAGAGCAAGCATGTCTTGCAATTAAGGAGATGGAGATTGGAAGGTGCAACTCCTGGGCTCCATTCCAGTCACCGACACAACTCACGATGGCTTTAGCACATCATGTAACTTCTTGGTGAATGCTCTCTCAGTGAGATAGACATGTTCTTATTACTTTAAGGTCATGTTCAGCAAGCAGTCAGAACTCTACACCTACAGAAACACAGCTCAGATTACCATTCTGCTAATTCTAAGCAAAAAGTATACCTCAGCTGTTGAATCCCCAGGTGTTTAACAGATCATGCTAAAGGACTCATGTCTAGCAATTTCCTGCTCCCCTTTCATTTCCCCATTTGCAGGATGCATGCTGACATAAGGACACCCACCTGGTTGTGCAAAGCCAGGGCCCCCCTCCGCTACCTTCTTGAGCCCAGGCTCTGCCTTCTCCATAAGGCAGTACATGTCCTGACATTTCTTTCAAGAGGGTTGTTGCAAGACTGTGTATTGAGCACTTTGCAGTTCTGTAACACTTGTCACTGGAGCACTTTGAAGTGCTATTACAAAAAAAAAAAAAAAAAAAAAATTCTATCGGCTGCCTGTTTCCTTCATGTGCTGTGTGGTATCTAACCATCTAACCACCCCTCATTTTTGCTTTTCAGAACACCTCTACTATGAGGGACCTGTCACATTGGGGATCAAAGAAATCCCACAGGTAAGATTGCCACAGCTGTGCTCTGAAGCAGAAGGGCTTTATGGATGAGGTGTAGTCCTCTGACCGTAAGCAAAAACAGCAGCATATTCCAAGCTTCCCCAGCTGGCACTCTGCATCATGGCTAATCTTTGTCGACGTGAAATTAAGGGGCTTTGTTTAAAAAGCAACAAAGACACCATTATGCAGAGACAGCCAGGCTTTCTTCAAATAGCAGATCCCTTCTACCAGCACTATCTATTTATCTTAAACTGGCAACAAACAATGCAGCTTCAAGTGACTCCTGAGACCAAAGCTGCAGTTCAACTCACTCCTTAGTGGGCTGAATAATTTGGAGAGTCTCATTCATCCTCACGGACTATAAAGGCAATTTGGATAACTATTGCAATTGCATGCATTTCACTGTACATATATAGTTTTAGGTAGAAACAGATTTCTTCTAAGTTGCAAATAAAAGTACAAATTATGAGACCAAGAATACTTTAAGATTCCACAAGGCCAGAGGATAAGAGATGAATTTCTTAGACAGGTGAGAAAGCAGGCAGTGCCTAGGCACTGCTCTTACTGAGTTGCTTGGTTGTCCATTACAGATGCTCTTTACAAGCAGTCTTCTTCACACTCAGCTAGGTTTCCTTCCTAAACCTCAACCAAATCACATTGCAAAGCTAGATAGGTTTTAAATGCTGAAAGAAATGTGGTCTGTCGTAACCAGGCACAACTTGAAGCTGTGTTTTATGAGTCAATAACAAATGATTTCTAGCCATATGCCTGAAAAGACTGGATTGAAGGGGAGAAGGTAAGATAGGGATTGTTAAGAGATCTGTTTGAGTACATGGGGAAGAAGGGGCCACAGTCACCACTGCAGTTCAAATGGACAGTCAAACACCCCTTAGATTTACTGGCATAGAGAAGTACACCAGTTCTCAGTTCTTCAACAGGTGATGTAAAAACTTATGCCTCAGCCTCAAAAATGAGGATCTGGGGCCTAATCAGCACTGGATTGCAGCACTGGATTGGTCCAGGCACAAGAAAAGATGACAGGATCAGAACAGGGATAGAGAACAAGGACACAAGTCCTGGAGAGCTAAGCTTGCCAGGTCCTGTACAGGTTAGAAGAAGGATAGCTGGGTTTGGGGAGATCGATCCTCCATAACAGCAGCTAACATCTCAGCCTTCCGCCATTGATTGCAGCAACCACAGCCTTCACTTTCCAGGCTCTCCTACAGAGATCTGGGCTCCCTTACACAGGCTGTTATCCCATCCTTACAAGTCTGCTTCCCTAAATGCCATGCCTAGAGATACCACGTCAAGTAATGCCTAATGTGTGTTCCCACCACCACCACACAGAAGAATACCCAAGCTTGTATCACTCAACAACCTGCTCCAAGAGCAGCTTTGCTAACATACTGATGACACTTCTGTAGTAAAGGCTCTAAAGAAACTTAGACACAGGTCTCCAGACAAGGAGAAAGCCTTGGAAACATTCACATAGAGCAGCAGAACTCCAGTTATGGGCAAATTAGCTGAATTTGGAGCCAGAGACATTAAGACTCTTCACTATCTTGTTTTAATAACAATTTTTACCCATAAGGAAATTATTATTCTGGAGAATGAAAAAAATCTAGTCACTAATGAGCAATGGAAATTAGTTATTAAAAACTCACTTCCATGAATAAAACTATAAACTTCTGGAGAATTAACATGCTTGTGAGAAAGGGAAAAGGAAGCCTTCACTGTTAATTAATTGATCAGGCAAATAATGCCATTCTTCCATGCAGCAATCAGCTTCTGCTCATTACAGAGAAGTCTCATCTGACCAGCCCAAGGGACATTTAGACAATCTGTACAGCAATTACAACAAGGCTATATTCTCATGAGCATGTTGCCATTGGGCCTCTCTCTAAATTTGGATGTTACACTTAGCTTGATACTCTCTGTGAGGAAAGAGGACAGATATTGCCTTTGAAATCCCATGGTAAAAGGAGAATGGCAAGAAGCACAATTAATTCTAGATATGCCTCCTTCTGCTTCACAACCAGAAAAGTCCTGAGCAGGGCAAGAACTTTCTATGGTTCAAGGCCAGGAGGCCACTGATGCCAAGTTCTCCACTTCTACTGGTCTGCCTACCCCAGGTTTTACTCCCTTACAAACTCCAGAGGAAACAGAAATGCCACAATACTAGCAACCCAGAGTCACAGAACAGTTGAGGTTGAAAGGGGCCTTTGGACATCACATCTCAGGCTGATCCACCTGCTCAAGCAGGGTCACCTGAAGCACATTGCACAGGATCACATCCAGGTGGGTTTTGAATATCTCCAGAGAAGGAGACTCCACACACTCTCCATGCAACCTGTTCCAGTGCTCTGCCACGCTCACAGTAAAGAAGTCCTTTTTTTCAAGAGGATGAAATTTCATTCACCTCTTCTGAATCTCTTAGGCCAGCCTTGACACCTCCCTGCCCACTGCTTCTCCTTCTCCAGACTCCTGGGGAGAGCAGTTATGACCAACACAAAAAAGCCATGGCACATTTAACGTTGAGATTTTTGCCCTTCAACAATACAAGTTCTGTCCCTAAAAAGAAGATACTAGTGTTTAACTGCACAATTTGAAGTTAAACTACCACTTGTTTAACTGTATAGGAGTTCATCACAGATTGACTCATCTATACACACATCCCCAAGATGCCATCTTTTATAGAAATTCATATGCATCAATAACAGTGTACATGGTAAACAAGATCAAAGAAAGAAGGACCGGACAGACAACTGAGCACCTCTTCCCCTTCCAGTTACAGGCCATATCGTGCTTGCTCACAAGAAACATGAGAAGCAATACAGATTCAAAAGGAATTTTTATACATCAAAACATTTTGTTCCCCCATTGTTTTAATTTTGAACTTGTGTTGTCAGCATTGATATTTCTGATGAGCATATTTTGGCAGAAAATATGGGCAACTCCTTTACCAGCTCTGAAACATTTGTACAGGAGAGGTTTCAGAGGAACTTGATGGGAAAAGTACTATTTTGTTTCTAGGAAGAGGACTCGCTCATAGAAACTGAAGCAATTATTTACTACTTGTGGACTAATCCCTTGCTTTGTGTTTGTTTCATACAGGGAGAGTACACTATTTCAGCAAGGCTGACTAATGAAGATCACGTCGCTGTTGCTTGTGCTGATTTTACTGTGAAAAATTATTTAGATTATTATTAGCAACTAAAATAACATACCCAGACCAATTTCATTAAAGCTACAGATTACCAAAACTATTCAAGCCAATTGAATTGCTTGCATGCTGCAATGATTTTGAAGGAAATAATTCCCATATGGTGGTTCTGATGCTGTTCCTCTTTATAATTCACTGCTTTCAAGAAGTCAGTAGACCCTCTAGTGGTAATTTTATCTCTAAATGCACACTGTAGCCCACTTTTTTCTTTTAATACATACAGCTGCAAATAGAAAGTATTTGATACCAACATTCTCATCTCAGGATGAAAATAGGATGAGGCAGAACAGTCGAGAGCCAAAACAGTTTTTGCAGTAAGCTATGGAGGTATCCATTTCTAACACAGGCTAAAGAAGATTTTCATATGTATTATGTAGTTACACCCCTCAATGCTTTCAGTCTTCCCTGAGGCCTGTCTGTAGCCTCTGGTTGTATAGATTTTGTTATAACTACAGAACAAAAACACGATGAACATGCTTCTTCTCAGCACTCCGTGTCCAGTCATGGTATTGATATTACTTCAGGCTTCAGGACTCCACCTGAATTTGTTTGTTTGTTAATATTTCGGTGATAAGCAAATTGTTCTACTTCTAATCTATGTGCTTGTCTTGCTTTTTGATGAATTTGTAATAAAAGAAAATTTTCTTCATGATTCTGGTATCATTCCGAAACTTAAAAGGGGAAAAAGATACCCACAAACTTAGGAGGGAAAGAGCAACCAAGGGAGAATATTGAAGGAAATAATCTGAATGAGCACATTATTTTATTTTATTTTTTTTAATATGAAACATGAGTTATGCTGATACGCATTCTATGTCAGCAGAGTACAGACTGTCTTTGCTTTGAGCAAAGAGCAATATGAGAAGTAAACACAACTTGTGCTACCAGCTGCAGCACACCCCCAAACTTCTCATTTCAAGAGCCTCTGCAGCTGGCATAGCTGATGGGTAGGTAGATAGCCAAGCACAGGGAAAACACCTGGGCTCAGGAGCTTGGGTTGGAGAGCGTGGACCTGGAAACCTGTTTGGGGGACTGGAAGAGGAGGAGAAGGATCAGGAGTGGGTTTGAATGTTCATTTTGAGAGGTAGGGACATGAATCAGAGCCGCAGGAGGGTGCTGGAGCTGAATGCAGGTTCATGAAGTAATGAGCATGGTGCTGCATTCCTCACCTTGGCATGGATCGCCAAGGGCAGCAGGGGCTGTGGCTCACAGCTGGCCACACAGGAGCTCTGACACACATGGTCTCTGTCCTACACACTCACATACTTGCAGCACAAACAAATTCCTGAGCAGCAAGAGCATCCCTGCTTCACAGATAACCAACACTGCAGAGCAGCCAAAAACTGCTGGGCAATGGATAGTCCCTTGCTTCCCTCCTGCACAATGAAACTCTCACCTGCCATCCCAAAGGTGAGCAAGTCCTTGAGGCCTAACTTGTGTTAGGCAGACTTACCTCTGCTAAACATGAACCAGCAAGCACCACAATATGGGATAAGAGAGCACAACGTACTGTGGTTTCAGCCCAGTTTTATTAAAGCCAGATTTGGAGAGGGAAAAGAAATGCTGGAAGTTCCCATCTCAGCTTTGTCCACCACTTCCCAGATCAGGATTCAACTCTAATACACTGATGCTGCTTTAGAAGCAGTTTGTCCAAGTCACCACAGTTGCTATGTTTTAGGTTCTCATAACTAATAAAACTGTACCACAACACAGATACAAGCTCAGTTTCTCTTTACCTCAGTAGTTTAGGTTCACCTCTCCCCATTCCCATATCAGAAGAAACAGACCTTAAGATGAAATGAACAAAGCTGCATTAACAGTAGTACTCGCACAAGAGTCTGCTTGCTCAGCTCCCTTCTACTGAAACTCCAGAACAAAAGCATGAGAAAAACCCAAATGCCAGCCACCAAGCCTCTTGGTCTTTTATCTGATGAAAGATTCACCAGATGGAAAACAAACCTGCACTAGTTTAATCACTTATACTTAAAAAAAATAATAATAATAATAATAAAAAAAAAAAGATCCCATAATAGCCAAGTACCTCTTAGTCAAATTTGCCATGTTCTGTACACTCCAGGCAAGCCTAGCCAAACACAGCAAACAAGCCAGCTTTTGCCTCCACATGGTGCCCCCTTGAAGCAACTGCAGCAGAAGCAGGAGGTCTCAGCTGCCCAGAAACTGGTAATTTCAAGTTGGAAGCATCAGACTTCTGCCCCTGAGATCTTCCATCACTGACCCTTTGCTGCCTGAATTACTCAAACCCATTACAGAGCCTTGCTTCTGGCACCAGCTGAACAATGTTTGCCCCTCCAGCCTCAGCTTCTTCCTTGAATTCTTGTTTCTCATCAGCAACCATTGTGCATAGTCAAGCAGCAAAAAAAATAGGGCACATCTTCCCTGATCCCAGAAAAGCTAATGAACTCCTTGCTGTCCTGTAGTCACAGTGTCACACCTGAATTCAAACACACTTGACAGTCACTGCAGTTACCTTTTCTGAAATAGCCTCAAAAAGCTTAATAAGGGCACTGCAGCAACATCCAGACTCTGAATATAGCTCAGCTCTGCCAGGGTGAGATGAATATCCTCCAGGGGTTTGCAGCCCAAGCAAGGAGGCAGCTGAGTTTTGCAGAAACAAGCACCTGAGTACTTCTAGCCGGCTCTCCTTGAGGACACAGGGAAGGTAAAGCAAACCTATCTTTTTTCTCATGCAATGAACTATGACAAAGGACCTTCTGGAATATGGACCTGTCTTTTTAGTGGATTCTTCTGAATTAGCCTTCCTACAAGGACTCACAAATGCCTCAGTGAGAGGGATAGGACAGGATCCTGGGCCCCAGGAGCTCCCACAAGGCTCGGGCAAACGCAATGATCAGCATGCAAGTACATTCAATAATCTGCTAAAGCCTAGGTGAAACAGCTACCAGTGTTTCCACAAGTCATGCACAGCCTTGTCAGAGACTTCAGCCATGCTTGTACTTGCCAGAGCATCATAGCAGGCAAAGTTCAAGGTTGTCAGACATGAACAGAGCACCCAGCACTCTAAGACAGTGTACCTATAGGTGAGCAGAAAGGTCTACCTATAACTCCAGCTCTCGCCCACCCAGTCTCATTACGTGGCTGTACACTGCAGAAACCCCCCTTCCTGCACAGCAGTAGGATAGGATTCCCCCTCCAGGAAAGCCCTCTGCCAGACGTGGAGCACGTGTCAGTGTTCAACCAGCCTTGAACAGGAAAACCTCATGTGATGGATGCAGCATCTTCCTCAAATGACGAAGGCTGGCTGTGGAAGATAAGAGGACAGAAAGTCACATGAAGTCCCCTGGGACAAAGAGGTTTCTCTCTATGCTCTGACAGCCTTCCAGATTGCTGTAGCTTTCTCCCCCAATACCTACACCTCCAAGAAGGCCCCCCCAGAATATTATTACCCTGACCTAGCTCTGGCTAGGTAACACAGAGCCATTTAAAAATAAGAATTGTATAAATGTGTATTATGAGGCAATCCTCTACAGACTAACACTTGCAGGATTAACTCTTACCTTGGCACTCCCCTGCTCTCTTTGAGACAGGGACTACATGGTTCTCCAGGGCTGTCCTGGCCCAGTGAGAAAAGCCAACACGTGAGCGGATATCCTCAGCCCAGCTCCCCCATTTGTCTCTCAGCACTCTCTGATTTAAACATATGAGAGTGTGGCCTTAAACTAGACCTGATCTCAAGCACATCAGTGTCTAAAACAATTTCCCCAACAGCATGCAAGGAAAAAGATACAGAAGGAATAAAAATAGTGAGAAAAACAGCAACAGAAGTCAGAAATAAAGCTGCCTTTGTTCTCTTAAACCTATACAGTGAAACAAAATATTTGCATAGAAAGATCCTGCTCGTGAAGCCTTAAGACTTTCCTCCATCCTCTCTTTCCATACCATTATGGTGTTTTTCACCCATGTCAGCAGCTCCCCAATAAGTGAGACTGAGCACCACATCAACCCACTGAGAGCTCCCCCTCCCATCCATGCACACAGGACACCAACCAAGGAGCCTGAAAGGATCACAGAGGAGCAGTTAGCATCAGCCAGGAGACATTGCTAAGAGGGATTCAAGCATCTCCAGTTGGGGCAAAGTCTGAACAAAGAGACTGAACAGAAGGAGAGGCTCTCAAAGAGCCCTGCCTGAGGCTCTGGGGGATTTCTGCCAGCGGCATATTTTGATAAGGGTTGCAGAGCTTCTCAGTCTGCCAGGCATGAGTCTGCAAGAGGGTAAAGCATCCCCTGTTGGCCCTACGATAATGCCTGTACTATATAGTTAAACAATAAGCCTTAGGTTGTTTTCCTAACCCAGGCAGTGGCTGGCAAAGCTAAAATAAGCTACTGTTGTCTCACACTGCAGTACAACAGCCTCACACGCAGCTTCCTTCTCCCTACCATATCTTCCCTCTTCCACTCAGCTGCACAGAGCATACTGATGCCATCGCTGCAGGAGCAAGGCACTCCCAAACCAAGCAGGGAACAACTCAAGAGGTCCAAACTCCAGCCTCTTTGATCAGGAGAGTGGCTCCACCAGAGCCAAAATAAATGTTTGCTGATAATCCCGTGCCCTCTGTTTGCTTGTGTGGCTCCCATTTTATTAGCTTTCTTATGGCAAGTTTTACAGCTGAGGTCAGAGTGATAAAATGCACGGATTGTTCTTCACCATGCTGATTTGTTTCTCCAGTTTGATGCAGCCTTACCTTGAAAAATGAGATACTTTGATCCAGGGTGCTCTCTTGTCCCTTGCAAAACTTCACCTCCTTTAGCCACGTGACAGTTAGAAAAGCAACAGGCTGTTCCAGGGCAGGAGGAGAGCAAGTCACAATCAGGTTTTCCTACTGAATGCTCAAGATGCCCTTTACTGAAATACCCAAATCCTAAAGTACCCAAATCACATGATGGTGCTTTACCTCCCTCCAAGAAGCATTATGCCTGTTGCCCCAGAGAACCCCATGGGTATCTGCAGGACCACATCAGATCACAAGATGCCAATCACCACCCCATCATCTCAGAAATGTCAGGGTCTGCGCAATAGCCTTTAATTCAGCCCAGAACACAATGCTACAACTTTCATCTGTTCTCTCTACTTGACTTATTCAAGTTATGCTCCCGCTAACCCATTTGGCTTTCCCATTCTGAAAGCCAAGAGAAAAATCAAAGGAAAAAAGGGTTTTGTTTTTCCCTTATTTTTTCAAGTTCAAACTACTCAGGTTGGGAACTAAACCAAGTTGCATCAGTCAGCTGGAGACATCTTTGTTGTCTCTAGATAAAAATCAAAGTTGAACCAATTTACCTATTAACTGTGGCATAGCAAAAGCTGAAGAAGCCATCAGAAGCTTTCTGGTCCCAAAATGGAGTTCCTGTTGCTTTTCAGCATGCTTAGAAATTACTACTCAGTCATTACTGAATTTTATGAATGGAAAACAGTTTTGCCCCAGAGCTTGTATTTATTATTCATTGCTTAGTTTGTTCTCCCTGGATGTTAGGGAACTGCAGATCCAGATCAGGAATACACAATATTTTCCATCCCTAATTCTTTCATCAACACCTCTAAAGGTAAATACACAACAGAAGACGTGTTTATAAATGCATTGTTACCTTCTGGATGATGAGTACAAACAAACAAGCAGGCCTGAAGCCACTGCTAAGATGAGTTTTGCTTCTGCAGTTGCAGAACATGGCAAGGAAACAACATTGCAGCGTTTTTCTCCCCCACACCACTGCTGCTTGCTCACACAAGTCTCATAATCTTGTCTGAATAGCAAACCGCTCTGACACTGGCATTTGCTGGCCAGCCAGAAAGAGCAACATGGATGCATATCCCAGAAACAACTAAGGTAATAAGCTTTTTTTCAAGTAGACTCTGAAGTACCTCAGACTTTAACCACACCTGAGTACTCTGTGGCATACACACAAAAGCACGACACTTCACGTCCAGTCCTCCACTCCATCTGTGAGGCAGTACAGGGAAAATTTTCTGCATTGTGATTGCAGTCAAGCCAATCTCTTCGGGCAGACCTTCATACAACTGAGATCTCCACCAGGATTATGAAGCATATTCTCTGCAGATTTTCTGTGTTTTTCCTGTCTGGTTCTGTTTGTTTTGTCTTTGGTTTGTATTTGGTTTTGTTGTTGTTGTTTTTTGTTTTTGTTTTTTTAAACCTCCTACTTAAAATGAAACCCCAAACACTGATGAGACAGAGCTAACAACAGAAGAATATTAAGGTGTGAACATCTTCTGCTCAATCTAAAATGAAGCAGCCAGACTTAGCAAGGCAGTTTGTCGGGATAGAATGCTGTCTAAAAATGAAATAAGTGGAGGGGCCTCCTAGACAGACTGGTGGCCACACAACAGAAAGGGCTGGTAGGAAGATTCAATCTAATTTGAAGGAAGTCCAACACTTGAGTTGTATTCTGCTGCTATGAGTCCTTCAGCAGCAGAACTGGCTGAAGGAGCTCCTGGTCCTGTCAACACACAGGAGTTGTGCTGTGGCTTTATTTGCTTATTTCAGGCTCAGTTAGTTCCCTGGCCTGCTTCCTACCACAAATCCTTCCGCGCAGCTGAAGGGTCAAAGTCCCAGCCGCAGCATTCCTTTCGATTAAAGCACTACTGAGGTTTCTCTATTGCCCTGCTGCAGGCTGAAGTGCCATTCAGGAGGCTCTATCACATTACCAGGCTTTTCTGACAAAGTAATTTCAAGAAGTTTCTGCCATTCCAGGTTGCTCATTCCTGTTTCCTACATAGTGACTGCACCACAGAAAACACTGTAGGATGGACAAAAGTGAGGAGGAAGGGAGGGAACACTGCCAAAGTGGTACAATAGATGGAAAAATCAGACAGATGCTTTGATATATGCATAAGTGAGAGCCTCTGCAAGGATAAACCATCTCTTTCAAGAGGGAAGATACTGTCCATAATGTCCTAACCATCTCTAGGTGCTCGTGAGAGTATGCTGAAGCAGCTGGTGTACCCCAGAAAATCCACCCTGAGCCTGAACATCTGCCTTGGCTGCTCACAGACACAGCATCAGCAGCAGAGCAAAGCTCCCAGACAGAGATTTCCTCCATAGCTGGGGCCATGTCCTGCTGGCTTCCCAGGGATGGCCTTTTCCTCACTGCCCCAAGCCCCACAGGCGAGCTGATGTCCCATCGAGGAGGGGTCACGCTGCCCTAATACCATCCTGGCACAGGAGGCATTTGTAGTTGCACTGAGCACAGGCCCTGGATTAATTTGTGTTAATGGGGAAGTTAGGAGCCTAAAGGACAAGACAGTGGGTAACCCCTTCACACCAGTAAACCCTTACACTTTTTCCTCAGTTGTGAGCTGAACTTGTCCCTACAGCTTGTTGGGAAGAGCATGTTAGAAAACACTGTTATGCTGAAAAAATCCAGAGGGTCACCTCCTTCATGAGAAATTAACAAAAAAAAAAAAAATACTTTGATGTCAAAACTTCCTGGACCAGTGTTATAGGAACAGGCTTTTCATTTTAAAATAGCTTCCTGCCTGGTACATTTAATTACCAGTTTTTGATAATTAATCATAAATAATGTTTAAATATTGGTATCAGACAAACTGATCTGATCTTACCAAAGAGGACCTCCCCTGCCCCCTCCCCATGAAACAAGATGTTTTATGATCTGAGCCCTCCATCCCTTGGAGGGAGGTAAGATCAGGGCAGATCCCCTACAGATGAAAAAGTATCAAAGTCTTGTGGATATTTTTGCATGAAGTGGAACTATCCTGCCTTGGCCAGCCACCTTTGTACTCCGAAGACTGTCTCTAGCTGCTGTGCCACCTAGGCGTAAACAGCAGCTGATTATCCCCCTGCAGCCCCACGCTGCACTTAGCAAGATGCTGCAGGAACCCCGACTCGCTGTGCGGGACCCGGTGTCTTCTGCTGGTAGCTCCTCGGTGTGGGACACGTCAGTGCAAAGCCTGTCGCCGAGCAAGGGACATCCCTGCCTCTCACGGCCATCCAGGAGGTGGCACTGTTAAACTACTGAGGCTTGCCACAAGTCGTCTGTTTTCGCTCCCACCTCCTCCCCAGTCATTTTTTTTCCTGCCTTGAGGATGGCGATAGACCATCGCAAAAAGCTCAGCTGAATTAAGAATATAGACTCCCTAAAACAGACGATGGCTTTATGATCGCATGAGTGTTTCTCTCTCACATCAGAACTGTAAAGGACTGGCTGAGATGTTTACTCTCTATAAGGTGATGTTATACAATTCTCTGCCTCCAGCAACTACCAGAACTGTTCTGTTTTAACCCTTTGGCACCTGGCCCCAGCCCATTCAAAGTCCCTTTTAATTAATTTATTTTGAACAGCCTACACCCTCAATGCACTGTGAGGCAGAACACCTACCTGGCTCTGAACGAGCAGGCAAACAACAAGAGCGCTTTATCACGAGGGAGGCGTTATCACAGCTCAGCACCCCAGCTCCTGCTCCCTGAGCAAATAGCAGTGGTGGCAGGGGACAGCTACAGTCCTCCACAGCAGCTCACCTGCCCTGTGCCAGCCACTCAGGCTCCCAGGCAGGGAAATGGCATAAACCTACCTTCTCTCAGCAGTTTGCACCAAGACTTGCTGAGCCGAGGGGACATACTTGCTCCTGCTGGGACTCGACGGGTCCATAATCTCCAGGGAGGAGGTAGCAGCGCTGCAAGACTTAACAAAACTCCTGTTGGCAATTTCATGTCCCAGCAAGGCCCCACAGGAACATGGCTTGTGGAGGTGACTGAACAAGCTACTGCAGTTCACAGCAGTGCTTTGACTCTCAGTGAATTTGGAATAAAGTACAAAGTGGAAAAAACTTGGCTGAAACATCCTGAAGTTATCTCCACTCACATCAGTAACGCAGGCAACAGCTTTCCTTGCAGACCCTCCCCAGTCCCTTTGCAACATTTAGAACAGTGCAAAAGCCTATCACCCAGGAATCACTGATGCTCTTGCAACTATTTCCTTAGTTGTTTTCAGGAAAAAAAGATAACCACAAGGAAACATCTGCTGGATTTTAACTTCTTAGACTTGCTCGGCAGCAGTGGAAGCAACAGGTGGGAAGAAACTAGCCAGCCATGACCTGCTAGCTCTCCCTAAGCTGCATCTGGCAGTGGTTGGAGGGAAATCAGTGGTCAGAGGCTCAGCATGGGAACCACTCACCTACACCAATTCTGCTTTCAGGACTTCAGCAAGTTCACAAATGAGTACTGCTCCCCTTGAGCAAGGAGGTCTACAACTGCTCATCAGACTGTCTCAGCCCAGATGAGTCATAGCTAAGATTGCAGTGCCTGTGTCTTTTTTTAGTGATTTAAAAGTTCTCATGGCCATTTTTTTTCTCCCTGAAACTTGGCCCTTCTCTACCACAGTTGCAGAAACTACCAGCAAATGAGGCTTTGCAAACTATGTGCTCCAGGACAGTGGCGTCCAAATTTCTAGCCAGACAGGCCACAAGTTCTTCTCACCATATGCAAGTGCTACACATCTGATCCTCCCTGAACATAACACAGCATGCCCAGGTGGAAGAACTAACTTGTGTACATGCAATTTGCTCAACACCTCTCAGAAACATTACCTGTGCTGCAAACATGCAAGCTAGCCTGCATCTACCCTGCTTCCCACCAAGGCTATCAGGAGAGGGGTCCTGGGCTATGAGCAATGGCTCATGAGCAAGCCATTTTCTGCGAGTTCCTTGAATTTAGTAGGGGAGCTACCCACAAGCACTGGCAACCAGCCCAATTAGCAGTTTTCCTGAGGACCTGGCAGCTCCTCCTCTCCCATAACAAGGGCTCACACCTGGACTCTTACAGGAAAGGCCATCATGAAATAAAAAAATGTGCCCCAGGCACTGCCTCTGCCATCACCTGCAGGGTAGGAGTGGTGGGCTCTGAAGGTCCCTCCAAAGGAAAAGAAGAAACACAAAGCAATGATCAAGCTATGAGCTTTATGAACTGTCCTGCTGGGCCTTTGCTTGTTGCAGTATCTAGGGTCACACATCAACACAATGCAAGCGGCGTGAAAATAGAAAGCTTCCAGTTAAACAATCCTCTTGATTTGTAACAAAGCCACCCTCCTAGCACTTCAACATCTCAGTGATAAATATCTCCTCACACAGTAATAACTCAAATATCATGTGTCCATAGAGGGAGACGACTTCAACCTATGTCAAGAAGACAGAGAGCTCTCTCCTCAGTAACTAGGACAAATGCTAACTCCAACACAGCACTGCTGTTATCCCATCTGACCTCAGCAGCCAGCCAAAAATGTAGGGAGCGGCAAGTTTCCGTTACAAGCCGTTTTGGTAGCTGAATAAGGTGTTCCCTCCATCCCTCACAAAGAATGCATAAATTCCTTTTTTCTCCCCCCTCCCACGAGCACAAAGATCAAACAACGCAAAGCGACATATTTGCTCACATTCTCATGTCCCTTTTTGAAGCTCATACTCTGTTTGAAAGCCTCTTCAGACCTTGACAGCAGCTCTGACTACTCCTGCTATGGGACTCACAGGTGCTGCCAGCTTTGGTGACCTCCCCTGCAGAGGGGAGAGCTGACCATGACAGGTACCTGCACCCCAGCCACCTCCATTAACAGGACAGTGTGCCAGCAGAATTGTCAACACCGCACATTAATGCAGCTGCCTATACCCCACAGCAGATGCATAGCCTGTTCATTAATGGCTTCAGCTGCCAACACAATGTTCAGCAGACTTTTTCCTGAGAATCACCCTTAGCGTGGTGCCTCTTACCTTCCCACAAGCCCCATCCACAGCTGTGCTTCTCCCTCAGGCCAGCACAATCATCCCTGCCATCCCAAAGCAAGCGGGTTGAGCAAGCTGATCCTGCTATAGGAAAAAAAAAAAAAAAAATACTGTTGGGGGTGTGAGAGGCACAGGGTTAATTTTTGCTTCCCTCTGGTTTGTTTCAGAGTCATGGACAAGGAAGAAAGGCAAAAGGAGAGTTGGCATGTTCAGCAGCAATTAAACATTAGGACAGCCTCCCTCCATCATTAAAAGTGCACCATAATTTCACTGACTCTTCTCAGTCCTTGCATATTTGAAAAGTCAATAGCCAGCAGAAGCCCATGCCACCAGTCAGGAGTGTGTTGTTGGACCTGGGGCTCAAGTATTTGCACCTCTTGATTTCCATTGGAGACCTTTTCCTCATTCATATCGTAAATGTGCAGCAGATACCTTCTCTACCACCTGTCTCAGCAAGGTTTAGTCTATTTGCAATTTCACTCCAGTTTATTAGCGTCTACTGCAGCACTCACCAAAATCAATAGGAAAGAGCCCATTTCACTGATTAAGGTGGGAATTAAATTCCTTCTCTTTCCCAGCAGTCTTGAAGTATTGCTTTCTCTTTAACACTGCTGAGTCCTGAAAGCAGGGACTCAAACAGCCCCTTCTTCTTCAGCTCACATTCATAGAAATTAAAATGGGGGAGAATGAGTCTGATCTCAAGACTGTACTCCTACCTGGGTCTCCCTAGATAAGACCAAGGTGACATTTTCAGGAGTTGAATTCTGCCATCTTTCGCTTAGCTTAAAATCATCCTTATCAAGTTGGTTTTCTGCTTTTCCTGAGAGGTTTGGGAGGAATACCTGGGCTTCCCCCCCACAGGGAGGGTAGGAGACAGGAGCAGGAGGAAGAGGCACACTTCCTTTCAGGGCTATTTCCCCTCCTCCCCCCAACTTTAGGATTATGAATATGGCTAAACACAGCAGCTTTTGTCAAGAATTAAAAGTTTTATTTTTTGAGCTGAGTGCTGCCATGCTTTTTTGTGACAAATAAGAGTACTGAATGCTTAGAAAAGCATCTCTCCTAAACACTGGGCACCAAAAACACTTACTGCACCAGTTTCCCCATTGCCAGGATGCCTTTCAGGCTGGTCAAAAACTGTGTTAGCATTTAGTAATGAGGGCCTGTTTAGTGCATCGTAACAAAAAAGTGGGGAACACCCTCTTCTTTTTCCTGTGACTCCAATACCAAAACATTTCAAAATCTTCACAGTGCTTATTTTCACACTGCACTAACAGCTGGCATAGAAAACCCTGAACTAGTTCACCAATTGACTGGAGCTCCGTGAAAGAAAGCAAACTATGTGATGAGAAGTCTGCTAGATCCCCAGATTGTTTCCATTTTAGTAAGTGCTATTGCTGGTAATAAAACCACAAAACAAATGATAGTCCCATGAATACTCCCTTAAGTAACATTCAATATTCCAGACCTGGAACTTTGTGATAGAGTAGTTATTAGCCCTACTTTGTTTCCAAGGGAAACTGAGGCACAGCTGGGAATTTCTTACACTTCTGCATTCCCAGCCCAGCATCCCCTCCAGAAGCCAGCTGTCCCTTCCCATTGCTCACATCTGTCTGGATCCTGAAGTGAGAAGCAGCAAGCTGCCCCAGGAGCAAGTGACTCAGCTGCCCCCAGCCGAGTTTCACCCATCTCCCTTCTCCGGCAGGGAAGGAGAGGGGCCGTGCCAGCTCCCCACCCGCGCAGGCTGGGGCAACACGAGACCTCGAAGCTGTGCAAGCTCGTAGGACTGCTTGAGGCTGAGCCCAGGTGAGCCACGGGCACGCTGTCAGGGGGCTATGCCAGGAAACACCAAGCGTCTTTCCCAATTGCTGCCGGAGCAGACGGCACCAGGTGTGCTATTTAACCAGCGCGGGTGTGGCTCTTATCCATTACAGCCAGTCCCCAGGATACTTTGCCTTGAGTCAGTCACTGGCAAGGCTCCCAGGGAAGCAGTCTGCTCTGCATCTCCCATCTCTGGGCAGCCCTGGCAGCAGGGAGAGGATGGGCACACAGATGTGCAGCTCTGTGTTGGGAGAGCCTCCCACCTTCTTTTTGAAAACGTACGCTCTTACAGGAGGGAGTAAACTGGGTCTAGAAGCACTCAGATAAAAACAGGGTTTGAACTGCTTGGCTAAACACGCACAAGCCCATATGAATGCACTTACGCGAGCTGACAACCGGTTTTTATCTGGTTAGCGCTCATCAATTAATTACAGACCAGCGTGTCCACACCATGGTTTCTCTGTGATTTAGCCAAGTCAATTTTCCAAAACAATTTTAACTAACCCAGTCACAGATGAACTGTAGAAGCATATTTCAGTATCTGGGACACCAGAGCACAGTCAGGACTCTCAGCGCACATAAATGCAGTTTTCCAGACCTGTTACAAAACCTTGCTGTGGCTGCCTGCAATGTCTGTGCCCACCCCAGCCCTCCTGGGATGGGATGCTGCCCTCCCACATAATGCTGGGGAAAGGAGCCTTTGCCTGTTTCTAATTTATTTCAGGTTAGAACCCGGTGCATTGAGCCTAAGCTGCTGAAGAAGGTTTGTGCTAAGGCCCCAGCCTGCAAAAAGAAGGTAACAGACAGCTGAGGAGCAGTAGCATCTTAAACAGCTGCAGCTGTTTCCCCAGTGAACGTGATTCAGAGCCTCAGCGTTCGCAAGCTGAAGCTTAGAACATAGCAACGATTCTTGCAAAATATTTTGCTTCTTGTCTTTTTTTTTTTTCTCCTCCCCCACACAACTTTTTAACCTCTTGGTGCCTATGCCGAGTCCCTACCTAAAATAGGTTCCAGGGTGGAACATACTTGCCACTTGATCCGTGGCTTGCTAAATTTAGCCAAACGCAGCCTGCCCGTACAAGATGGTTCTCTTGAAATGTCAGTAGCCACACATAAGGTTGCCAATGTCATCCAGGAAGTGGGACACCACGGCAGTTATATTTTTTACTTAAAATAATAGTAAAATAAACTGTCAGGCTCTGTGGAGAGGCAACCATAAATTTGATTCAAAAAAAAAAAAAAAAAGAGGAGGAGGGAGAAGGGAGGGAAGGACAGACTTCTGCAAAGCAGCACTTGAGCCAGAAGAGAACCTCTGTATTTAACATATGTAGAATAGATTAACTCTTTGACTGGAGTCAAAGAAAGCTGAAAAAGAGAACAACCTACTTTAAATGACTTTTGGCAGTAGAGAGTTAAAGTAGAAAACAGACTTGTAATCTAGAGGAAGGGAAGACATGGAGGAAAAGAGAAGGATACACCAGCATAACATACAATTCCATCTTCTTAAGTTACTAAGTGTTTGATGTCAGCATCTGACTTTGTAAATACGTGACTTCTGAAGACGTATCAAATACACAACTGCTCCTCCATGCAAAAAGGCACTGCGAGCCGTAGAAATACCTTCCCCAGGATTGTTGCAGTGGAGACACCAGCAACTAGTAAAGAAGAGAAACAATAAACAAAACACCCTCACTTTTTTGGTGTTCCATAGGCAACTGCTGCTCCCTACCCTCCTTGCAGCATCGCAGAGAACCACATCCTCATTCTGACCATCAGCTTAGCTCTGAATGTTTCTGAGCAGCCTTTATGGTTTTTTGGTTTTTTTTTTAATTGGATAAAAAATAAGAAAACAAAACACACAGTAGTCTTTGAACTTAAGCCCATAGTTATAGAATTAAAAGCAAACATACTTTTTTAAGAATTTATCTGGAAATAGTACCCTCAGGTTGAGAAAAGCTACAAGAGGAGAGAAGAAGCTCCTGAAGACAAACAGTATATCAGCTCATCTCTCCATGAGAGGGAGAGAGAAGAGGAATTTGCACTAGGAGCAGCATTTCCAGCCATCCTGTCTTCCACTTCCCCCCTTTCTAAAGGATGGACAAAAGCTACCCTGACCCCAACTCAAAATTTGCTTCTTGCCTCCACCAGGGCCAAATGTAACGGTAATGAAAATGGTGATTTGTACCAGCTGCTTCTTCATCACTTGACTAAAAGCAGGTGAGCAAGGTGAGCAAGCCGGGACAGCCCTAAAGGCAAGGGAGCGCTGGGTTAACCCCATTAGCTTCGCTTTGCAAGTCCCCCCTGCCTCCCCAGGCAAACCGCCTGCCCAGGCTCAGTTGTGCCCTGTAGCCTTGAAATTATGCCTCATCTCTACCAGCACGTAAACCAGTCACCTGCTATACGTTCAGGCACAGGATGAACCCAGTGCTCTGAGCTCAGCCAAGCTAGGGGGAGGAGGCATCTAAGAGCAGATGCAATTAAGGGCATGTTAGCATGTAAAATCATCACGGTTCCCACCCAAAGCCTATGGCAAAGCTGAGCAGGAGCAGGACTAGGCTGGTCCTGGGGTGCTGTGGTTGTTGTCCCATAATGTGCACAGAAATGGGGGAGGTTCCCCAAAACCCAGGGGGAGGTGGCTGTGGGACCTGGAGGGAAAGCTGGGCTGTAGGTACATCTGGGCTGGAGAACTAGCTCACTGTGTTGGCACAGGCAGGATCTCGTGTCTGACTGATGCTGCAGTCAGCAAAATGTGATACTGCACCCTCTTATACACAGCCCCCAGCCCTAGCGATGCCTCTGCAGAATAACCTGTTGCATCTCAAATCTAGCTAACTGTCTGGGCAGCAAAGAGCTGTTTTCAAGGCTAAAGTGCCTGAACTTTTCCTCTCAGAGAGTGAGGAAAATGAATGAGGGATTAACTGTGAAAAATGT
Source organism: Oxyura jamaicensis (assembly GCF_011077185.1). Classification (NCBI taxonomy): domain Eukaryota; kingdom Metazoa; phylum Chordata; class Aves; order Anseriformes; family Anatidae; genus Oxyura; species Oxyura jamaicensis. Next base: position 69,482,486 of record NC_048894.1, on the reverse strand, counting down.
ATGTGTATGTAGAAACAGAGCTGTTATTCAATATCGTGCAACGTCTTCCTATTTGAGGAGCTGCCTGACCCTTCAGATAGATAAGCTTTTGGCTGTGATGGGATGGCTGTGGCAAGGGATAATACAAGGCTTTCAACAGCAGTGGGACAAGAAAGTCACCAGTGGTACAGATGCTGCAGTGTTTTATCATCAGTATTTTGCAGAACTCTCCATAAACTAAGCTGCTGTCCTACTTGCCTAAAGTCACGGGTAATTATCTTCATATCCAATATAAATTAGCAAGATGTGGGTGTCACTGATACTGGGACAGTGTAACTTGCATCATTTCTGGCATTCAGTGATCTGCAAAATAATTCTCACTACATGCAGAAAACGATTACAGCAGGAAAAGGGGAAGATGTATGATTAAAAGAGATGGGTGGAACTGCCAGCATCAAAATTGTGCTGAATCATCTTCCCTATATTTTACATTTTACACTTAGGCTATTTCCCCCCCCACTGGCTATCCTTGGGGTCAACTGAAGATCCCACAGTTATATAGTTTCATGTGCCACCAAAGCACATGATAACATTTACTTCTTTTTTTTTTTTTCATATTACTCAGAACTTATGCAGTCCAAACGACTGTCGCACAAATCAGAAAACTGAAATGAGTCCCATGGAGATGCTCACAAGTGTGAAAACTGCATGCAAAAAGGGAAGCGGGGCCTTTATTCTTAATTACTTCTTATTTAACTCAAATATCTAGCAATCAGTTGGACGAAAATCTCTCTTTGTTTAACATTAAACAGCTGCTGTTCCATTAATGCCTGAGTAAGATACTAATCTAAGTTCCCCAAGGAAGACCTCCAGCAAGAAAAATCTGAAATATCAGATCTTAAAATCTATGACTTTTTTCTTCCATAAGAGGTGGGAGGAAGGAGGTAGGGGACTCAGGAACATTTTCCTTTCTGAAGCTTTAAGGGGTTTGCACAGTCACACACCCTTCAAATTCAGAATTCCTGGCTGGGGGCTTCCACTTTTCACAGCCAAATGTAGCAACAAGCTGTATGGATGCACAAACTTCCCAACCAGAGTGCAGGGGTACACCCATCATGGAGTTACTGCTCCAGGTGTTAGCTGATGCTGTCAGATTTGTGGACCAGCAAACATCCCTTCATAAGAAATGGACCTGAAGCATCATCCTGGACCAGGGCTCCCCTGCGTGTTAGCAGTCGTGAAACCTGAGGCAGAGCCTTTGACTTTAAGGCTCCTGTTCCTGGTGTAAATCTCACTGTCTGTCAAGAAGAGAGAGAACTGTCCAAGCCATGACAGCATTAGTCAGGTTACACTACTGTCTTGGCTGACAGTGGGGTAAAACAACCATCATTTAGTCCAGTGCAAATGTTATCCTCATTAAGCCTGTGCCAAGAGATTTGCTAGTTCAGCTAATCTGAATTGGCTGTGGGTATCCAAATGCAAAATAAGCACTTTCCCCTCTTTAATTATAGTCTTTATGTTTCATGATTTAGGTTGCTCCTGTCATTGTTTGCAAGAGAGGATGGGGTTGCATAACAGTGTGTAACACGATACAGCTGCAGACGGAGCTGCTCAACCAGTGCAAGCCCAAATAGAAAACAGCTTCTTCTGTTAACCAGCAGCTGAACAGCAGGGAAATCTCACCCATCCCTTTCCACTGGTAGGGGCAAGGGAAGTCCTGTGGGCCATCCCTTTGCCCTGTTTATATCCAGTTTATTGCAGCCACCAGCATCTTGGCAAGATTCGACAGAATTCTCTCTGGTGGGTCCTGACTAAGAGACGAAGACAAACTGGTTCTGTTCAGAGCATTGTTTTTGATGGGAGTGTTGGCATGTTTATTTTAAGAAAATGGGAAACTCACCCCAACTATTTCACTTTTCATTCACCAAGTGTCAAACCTTGTAGGTCTCCCTCAAGCAAAAATGCAACCTGTGTCAGCAGGACTGTTGGGTTTGTCCTTTTTTTTTTTTTTTTTTTTTTTTTTAACAAGGCCTGTAGGATCCAGTCCAGCAACTCTTCAGCCATCATGTTCAGGTCCAGGATTAGTCTGTACTTGACCGGATTCTCATTCTTCTGAGGCATATTCTGTGCAAAGAAGATAAAGTGCTATACCAAACAAGCATAAATGCTTGCTTTATACACTTGTGGGGCCTACGTGAGCTTCTGAGATCAGAGCCTGGGACCATATTTTCTTCTTGCATTCTTCAACACAGTTCCTCTGAAGTCACTGCTACCAGATAAGCTATGTAGCATAGCACAACCTTATGTGGCCACTTGGACTGAGTGGCTTATTTTTAGCTCAAACCTCTACCTTAAGAGATGCCTGCTCTAATAATGCAGTACAGCATTTGGGGTACAAGGGTAACTTTCCCTACAGAACATGCTTGCTTGATACATGATTAAACTGAAACAATATAAAATCATACAACCGCTTTCAAGTGTCACAGACTTCTGCGGACGTTCAGATTAGTTTGTCTGGCACATTGCATCCTCAGGAATGTTTTAAGGAATGAAGCTGCATAGCTGTAAAAAATTTTTAAAATCAGTGCAACTACTGGGGTAAAAGCTACACTGCCACTTACTGGCTTCACTGTTCTACCCAAAACAGAAATTTTAAGTATGTTGACTTATCCTGGAATATGAGGTGCAGGATTTGTCAAATGAAATGAACAGCTGCACATGCTCTTGGCTGTGCAGAAACAGACTGGGGAATGTAGAAGCTGATGAGTGATACTAGATACGGAAAGACCACCTGAAAACCCCATGGGTGCCAATTCACGGTTACAGAAGTGTGACCTATAAAACCTCACACATGGCTCAGTGTTGCACTGACCTGTAATGGCAGCTTACAAAAAGCAACTCGCCTAACAGAGCAGTTTTTCACCTGGTGCATGCCCAAACCTGATCCAAGCACATCCCATAGTGCCTTGGCTACCAGATGTGGATTGCTATTAAACCAACTGCTGCCTACATTAGTCAGGAACATTGCTTACTAAGTATGTTCAGACTTCAGGTTGTCTTGCACCCAGCTATTATCTGATCTTAAAAAGCTACCCAGCATTCCCCTGCCATTGAAGACAATGCAGATGGCTCCACATCAGGATTGCAGCTTTCTGCAGATTGGGTTGATCTGCAGCACATCATTCTCAGTTCAGGCAGTGAGAGAGGAGATGGAGAACACAAAAAAGAATCTAAAACACAGCCAGCTAAACACATGACTTCTATACCAGTTCAGTTTCCTTGGGACTTTCCCAGCATTTTTACCCCAACTGTTTGCAATAGCGAAAAAAATGTTGAGATTCAACATTTCTTTTTCTGGCCCAGGCATCTTAATAGCTCTTCAGCCTGACTGCAAAACTGCATAAACAAAGATGAAATTCTGGCCCGTGCAAATCATGGCAAAACTCCCACTGATCTGAATGAAGCCAGACTTTCACCCCCACCTTCCACAATGTACAAACCCAGATTTAAAATACATTTTAAAAATAGAGCTCTAAAACTGTTCTTTCCAGAACTAGATAGAAGAGGGAACATCAAAGAGTGCAGCCTTGCTGTTTTTATTAAACTCTCACCAAGTTTGGCTAACTATGATGAAACAACAACGGTTGTGATCCCGCATTCTCATTGAGATTGTTATCAAAATTAGCAAAAGCAGTTAAGTCAAAAGAGTGAGAAAACTGTGAATGAAGTTCAGCTCCAGCTGCTGGAACTTTCCTCCAGTACTGCTTGTTTGTCTGCCTAACTGCAATTCATCTTTCATTTTCCCCTGTCACTTATGGCCTCCAGTCCTCAGTAGGATGCTAGATTCCTTGGCAAAGAGATGCAGGCTGTGTCGGTACCATTCTTCATGCTCCGCTGATCATTAACTCATCTGCAAAATTCCTTCCAGATATCTTACTTCTTCCCTTCTGCTGCTGCAATACAGCAGTGTACCTCCAGACAGTTTTTAAGATTTTCTTTTCGTGGAGAAAACCATAGGAACTTCACAACATGTGATAAGCACCAGGCTTTCCAGAGAGCCCATGCTGTTTGAGGAAATGCTTTTGAGGGAGCAGCAGGCTGTACCTTGCCCATAGATAAGCAGCAGCAAGCAGTTCAGCAGTGAACTGCATGGTCTCCACTTGGTAAGAAACGTAATCCCTCTAAGTCAACAAGGCAGGCAGGGCACCGATAGCTTTCTCAGAACAGAAGAACAGAACAGACATTATTACACCTCTGGTAATAAACTAGCAGAAGTTGACAGCACGTCTCCGTTACCACAGTAAAGCCTTTCACAAATACAGCCGTCTGCATTCTCTCCAAGTGTTTGGTAAATCCAGTGTCTCCCCAACAATGTTCTGGAGGTCTCTTGTGGTCTGCAGAAAGCTGATGGAGTTCAGTGGATGCACTGTTGTTTTCTTTCTTTGTTCACCCTCTGAACAGTTAAAGAAATTAGGAAAGGCAAGTACTTTCCTAACAGGATTTAAGCAGGATGAGATGTGGCAGAAGCAAGTGGTGCTAAGGAAGAGTTTTGAAGTGAGTGAGGGGAAAAGGAAGAGACACATTATACCACCAGGAGTGATGAAGAGATCTGTCCAGACTTTCTCTACAGAGATTTGTTCCATGCTATGAAATTGCTGGAAAAAAGCTCTGAGCTAAGACGGTTTCTTTCACCGAATGCACAAAAACCATGCTGTCACAGTGCTCATAGAGACAGTCAGCCATAAGAGGGCAGCAGGTATCTAACACATACAGAAAAGCGTCCCTGTTTGATAAAGGATGTCCCAACAAGCTAAACTCATTGGGCAAAGCAAGAGAAGAGGTATTAAAAAAACTCTGTTAAATCTCCCCTTAAAGAAGCACTGTTAGCCAAGCACCTACCCACAGGCAGTACAGCCACATACCATCTTATGCCAGGAAGAAAAGTGTTGTAATGTCTCATCCTGAATGAGCCACCCTCCATCCTGCCCAGCTTTTATCCTGGAGATATATGAAAGAATTACAGTTCTGGCAAACTTCCTGACTTAACAGCTGAATGGAAGTCCTTTGTGAAATATGCATTCCATGGCTTGCCATCAGCCTCACGTAATGAAAATAGAAAAGGAGGGGAAAAAAAGGCCCTGAAACATACAAGCCAGGACACTTGTGACTGCACTGAGGAGCCATGAAAGCCAACCCTGCCACCTCGACATGGACCTCATGTCTCTGCACAACCCAGTCCTCAGGTCGACTGCCTGACTGCAGAGCAGCGATGTGCCCAAAGCCCTGTATTGGCACAGCGTCCCGAAAGCAAGAAGAAGCATTTTCTGTGGGGGAAAAGACAGCTCGGCCGCTCCTGCCTCTGCTGAGCACTTCAGCAGGAGACAAAGCCTCATGCTGACGCAGGACGGGCAGCGCCTTTCCATCTTGCTGGTCTGGAGGTGAAGTCTCATGCTGTGAGCGTATGACCCAGGGTGGAAATAAAACGGGACTGGCAAGCCACCAGCCACTCTGCTCCCATCACCAAGAGCAACTTAGGCTCACACTGCCAACATTTTTAGGCAGCGAGATCTGAGGAGAAGTCAGAGCCTCAACGCACAACACGATGCGAGTGATTTCAAGTGACACACACCCAGAGGGATCTTCTCGGGGCTGAATCCAGAGGCCAGCCGTGCTTTGTGCCAGGGACAAAATGTGCACATATTCCTGGGGACATGCCGGCTGGCCAGCCAAGGCCACACACTGCTGCCCACAGTGCCGCTGGTGCTTCCCATCCCGTCCCCACCATGCGGCCAGCAGCAGGCCAGGCGGCATCTCCTTCCACAGCCCCAGATCCCGTGTCCAAAGGGAAACCTCTCCTCCCCCAGCCACGAAAAAAAGCTGGCCACTCTCATGTGGTGTTTCTTCCCTCTCCAGACAGAACTGAGGCTGCGATGGCTGCAGCCGATGGGCTGGTGAAAGCCCTGTGTGGAGAGCAGCTCGTGCCTGGCAGGCACCCAGCCATCCTCCACAGGAGGGCACAGGAGGAGACAACATGGCCAGCGGGCAGGGCCCTGCCTGTCCCACAGCCCCTGAGGGGCTGGAGCAGATTTCCCAGAGAAGTTGTGGATGCCCCAACATTGGAAGCATTCAAACTTGGTTTGGACAGGGCTTTGAGCAACCTGGCCTGGTGGAAGATGACCCTGCCTGTAGCAGGCGGGTTGGACTAGGTGATCTCTGTGGGTCCCTTCCAGCCCAAACCATTCTGTGATCCCATGATTTATGGAGGACAAGTCTATTATGCCTGCTTGCTTTTGTGTCAGCTTTGTCCTTTAACTTAAATAGCTCCTCTTCCTCCTTAGCGTTAACCTCCAGGATGTATTTATAGAGAGCGATCATATCCCTTTCTCAGCCTTCATGGTGCTGGGCTGAATAAGCCAAGCTCTTTGCATCTACTTTTATAACACCAGCTCTCCAATGCCCTAATCCTCCTGCAGCCTTTCTTTGCACCTGTTCCAGTGTGAATCAATCTTTTTTGAACGTGAATGACCATAACTGCCCAGCATTGTGCAGATGGCATGTCACATTGCTTTTTACAACAGAATTAGTATTTCCCTCTCTCAAGCACAGATATTTGCATCAGGCAGCCAGGGATTTCACTTGGCTCTTTCCTACCATGACGTGCTGGGGCAAAATATCACTTGCTTACAATGGTAATGAAGCATGAGATAAACCCAGAAGCATCATAGTTAAACAACTACAAAAATTATTTGGGAGCAATTCTGTGGACAAAATTTTTAAATGTTCAAGAGCCAGACAAAAAAAAAAAAAAAAAAAAAAAAAAAAAAAAAAATCTTTTTCTGTGACAATCTTACACTTAAAAACTGTCAAATTTAATATGGAAAAAATAATTGTGGAAGGCTGTGTGGAAAAGGAGTGTCATGAAAACTGTTCACAGATGGTAAAATTATTCTTACAATGGTAGAGTGAAGTAAGATGTGTGCTATAAAGAGCAAATGATGGCCACTGTCCCACATGCCTTTTGCAGCACCCCTGTGTGCCTGTGTCACTGTTCCAGCGTTGCTGCTGTGCTTCTTTATCTTCCAGCACCCCTTCTGACACCCACCATGATCACTCCCAGCATTGCCATCTTTGATCCCTTCACTCGTCAACTGGTGAAAGGAGCCAGTTTTCTCTCCGTACATGTTAGATCCTGAACATGTAAGTACCGTTACTTATAGCAACTCCTGGGCTTCTTTGTGCTCCAGTTCTCTGTGGTGACCAGCTTTGGGTCCCAGCCACAGCCCAGATACATCATGCTGGAGCTCATATCACATCTGTCCAGACAGCTCCGTTCCTTTCCAGCCCCCCAAATACCAGATGCCTGCACTGATAAAGGAGGATGACTGTTCCACAAGTTTTCAGCTGCTTTCTTTTTTAATATCCACTAGGATGTTTCAAATGGCTGGAGAAGCCCTGCAATGTATGGACCTCTTACTGCAGCAGAGATGGGAAAGAGATGGGAAAGGAACTTCAACGAGCTTCCTTGAGAGCTCCCTGCCCTAGGAAATGATCTTAGTGACACCAAAAACGCTTAAAGGTAATAACACAAAGCCACAGATCTTCAGGCCCTTCAGTTGCATCAACCCAAGCATTTCTCTACCATTTGTTTTCAGTGCTGGATGGATCTTTTTTGTTTGCAGAAGGTGACCCTAGGGGAGTGCACGCTGACCTGCTGAGAGGATGCCATGCGGTGGTCCATGCCCAGCCCGCCCCGCTTCTGGTCACTAGGGGCCACTCTCAGAGCTGCTGAGGTGAGGCCAGCAGCTGTGTCTTGTCACTGTCCTCCCCTCCCACCCCTGCCTGCTGCCCTGCTCGCTGGAGCTGAGCTGGGAACCAGCAGGGAGAGCTGGGAGGGAGGCACGGTCAGCTGGCAGGGAAGAGGAGCAAGGCTGGTGCTGAGTGGGGAGGGTGGGGAAGGAGGGGAGCTGAGGCTGGGAGAGGAAGAAGAACAACATGCTGCTGCAAGTCCTTCCCCCACGATGACTGGAGAGAAGAAAGCTGATTGCTGACGAGGAAGATTAGGAGGCCCTCCCTTGCCCGTGCCAGCCCATCCCTGCAGAAAACTGCTGCCTCGGTCCTGCCCTGAGACCCGTGGTGGAGCAGAGAGCTGGACCAGGGGCGTGGGAATGAGGGGGGCCTTTGGCTTGCTTGAACACAGGTGGGGCGCAGGCGTTGTACAACCAGGTGTCATCTTCCTGCAAATTCCAGGCGGAGGTAGCAGCCCCAGGGCCTTCAGCAAGGGAGGATCAATCAGGAAGAAAGAAAACGGCAGAAAAGGAGGAGGTGCTGGGGAAAGCAGAGAGCAAGTGAGGCCAAGATAGGCCCTTGCCCTCAGCGCATCCCAGCAGACAATTCTGAGACACTCGCCTTAATATAGCACCATCTGCCCAGCTATTTTCTCCTCTGGCTCACGTACAGTGATCTCCACATTACAATCAGCATGGCTGGCATACTTGAGCTAGCTGCAGCCTAGTGAGGTCAGGCAGGGAGCAGTCGCTGCGTATACACAGTGGCGAGGACTTCAGCCCCAGCTCTCCAGGTCCCTGAGCATTTTTTGCCAAAGCCTGTGCCGTTCCCTCTCCCCTGCTTTGACCCATACTGGCTAGGTCAGCCAACATGTGCTGCCCTGCTCTGATCGCAAAGCAGTCTGGTCCTTAGAGAGGGTGGATTTGTGCAGCAGGGGCTGGTTGGTACCTCGGATAAAAGAACAAAAAAAGTACACATGGGAACTGAGCTGAGAAACAGTTTGGCAGGTCTCATGTTTTTGTCCCAAGTCCCATTAGTTTGTATTTTTCATCACACCTTAGAGACAAGAGCTTCGCTCTTCTGCACCAATATCATCTTGCAAAAGAAGCAAGTAAGAAGAATGCCACATTTGTGGTTTGCTGTTTATTTATCACTCTAAGCCTTGTGGTTTTGAAGGTAAACTCATTTTTCTCTGATTCAGAATGGTAGTAGAAGGAATACTAAAAGGAACACAAAAACACAACACTTGTCTGTTCTCAGAGGGTGTGCTCTCCTACATCTTTTTTGTCTTTTTATTTGTTTTGTCTATGCAGACTTTGTGCTCTCTGGTGCAGAACCAGGACTTCACCTGTTTCTGTGTTTACCCTGTATCTCACAAAGTTTGAGCTGCCATGCAAATAATAAATACAACCATTTATATGGCTGAGCAAAAGCCTTTTTTTTTTTTTTTTCCTAAAATGGGTGTGACACAGGGACAGACTGGGCAAAGTTTGCGAAACACTTTGTACTGTGTGCTGATTGCTCCATCTTTTAGACCAAGCTGGGGCTCCCAAGAAGAGAGGGAACTAGCCGGGGTAGTTCCAGTGAGGATCGAGAACTTGCGCTGCACAGCCGAGGCCCATGTTTTCCCTGCAAAGATAGCGTGATGTCTATCTACTTACCCTGAAACCAAACCCAACGACACATTTCCTCTCATATGAAGTAATCCTACAGCACAAATCAAGATTAATTGACATCTCGTGTCTACCACAGCTGCACAAATGGTCGGTACAGCACAAGTGGGGCCTGTTCGCTAATCGTGAAGTAGCTAAGAGCAGACCTTGGATTACTGTGGCCTATAGCAATATATCACTTTCCATAAAAAGAAAGGAACATTGTGCTCTCTTTCTCAACACTGTTTCACCCCAGCTCATCAGTTGCCCAGCAATCGCCCTCCTCTCCCAACACTTGCATGGCAAAAGGAGGGGTTTTAATCCCAGAGAAATTCTGCTGCGCTCAACTGAAGCAAAAGGAGCAGGGACGAGCGGGTGGGGGAAGAGGCTGTTAACAGCAGCAAAAAACTCCAGCACAAGGGGAGTTTCCAGGCTATCAGAAGTCTAAAGGCCAGTCTTTCCTTTTTAATGGCGCCAATGCGCTCTGCCCTGGCTGACCGGAGACTGCCTGACAGGCGAGAGCAGCCTCTTGTCTCTGCAGAAGAATTTCATCTCTTGCTGAACAGTCAAACCCGCTGTTGAGTTATGGCTCCATTTCAGTTACAGCAGCCTTTTAAAGCACATACGTTAAGTTCTCATATTGTGAAACCAGTCATTTCGCAAACTGGCTAAAGTTTTCAGTCATTTTGCAAAATGCCAGGAGGTAGTAGGTATGCACGTGAAATCCTCACCCTCTGGCTATTACTAACTCACTAAATCAAAGAGAGATGTAAAACTATTCTTACGTTCATTTCTACAACCAGGCAATCTTTTGTAATTACTTCTAAAGCCAGTCAGCAACACCCATCCCTTGACAGAGCTAACTAGTATTTTCACAACAGTGTATTGTAACATCAGCCCTTACAATTCAGTCTCACACGTAACATCTGCCTCTGTCTTGCAGAGCTCTGGCCCGCTGCAACTCCATTACCCAAGCCAACCTCCCCAAATTAATATTGATCATCTGTCTGAATCCATCATAAAAGTTTATTTCCATTACCAGCCTCACCACCAGGAAAATTGAAGAAATGGTCACAGGAAAAGAGAACACGTTTCACATGTCCCAAGAACATGGTACCATACACTGGGAGAAATACCTAAGTTCCCAAGATATAGGATGGGATGTTTAGATTGGATATTGGGAAGAATTTTGTCATGGAGAGGATAGTCAAGCATTTTAACAGGCTGCCCAGGGAAGTGGTGGATGTGGCACTAAGGGGCATGGTTCAGTAATAGGACTTGGTAGATCAGGTTGCTGGTTGGACCTGGTAATCTTGAAGGTCTTTTCCAACCTAAATGATGCTATGATTCTATGGAGAAGCCACTGGCTAGGTACATGTTCTGCAGGGCAGGATCTGGGTCATACACTGAATGTCATCCAGCACTGCAACACCATTATGAAAAAGGCAAACAACACGCTGGATGTATAAACAGGAGAAAATCCCTCAGGACAAGTGAAGTAATACCTTCACCCTGGGCTAGCCAGGCCTAAGCTGGACTGCCCTCCAGTTTTGGAAGCAATGCTTCAAAACCAACCAACTGGAAAGAGTCCAGGAGAGACAAATGAGATAGATCAGAGGTCTAGAAAACACAGTCAGTGACAAAGGACTGGAAGAACTGCATCTATCCAATAATATCCCAATCAATATAAAATTGCTGGAAATACAGTCACCCACTGAAGTCTATTTTTGATAGCCGCAGTGCACCAAGATGCCCAGAGTGCCAGCATTCACACAAGTAGTGTGATGACAATGCCAGGCAGTTTGCGAATGTCTCCAACTTTCAGTCACTTTGTGTGGCAACTGAGAAGGGAAATCAAGCAGTGAAATAAAATGTCTGTGATTCTTGTCACAAAATGTCCAAACTTTCAGTCATGAGTTTCATGATTAAAACGTTTTGCGAAGTTAAAGAAAACTGCGCTCATTCCACAAAATTACTTTACAGGATGACTAACCCACATATGAAAATACTTTTAAAAATTATTCTAACCAATTTGTTGTATTATTCTGTCATACTACCTGGGGAGCTTGCAATTGCAGAACCCTGTGGAGACTAAGGAAGGCAGCATGCTTGCTTTGCAAAAGGGCAGAAGACCCTAAAATCTAGCTTACATGATTTGACCACAGAAATCACGGGAGCCTTTGGCCAAATTGAGATCCAAAATGAAATCTTCTGCGTTCAAGCCCACTGCCCTCTCCATCACCACCTACACTCATTCCCATGCTCCATAGTGTTCTTTTTTACCTGTCAGTATGTATAGCACTGTAACTATAAAAACACATTGCACAGCACAGCATCATATAGGATATAACACAGGTTACCCACCAAAACAGGACTGAATTTAGTCACCTTGCAGGGAAATTGGGATTCAGAGTCTGAGTTGGAGGCTGAAGTCACCTCCCACCACAGTACCTGCAATCTGCTTCAGACTGGGGATTGCCTTTCCTTACTGCCTCACCTGGAATGTAGACACAAAACAGGCATGGAAAAAGAAAAGGAAAGAAAGAAAGAAAGAAAGAAAGAAAGAAAGAAAGAAAGAAAGAAAGAAAGAAAGAAAGAAAGAGAGAAAGAAAGAAAGAAAGA
>NC_048894.1:69461071-69470048 GCF_011077185.1 Oxyura jamaicensis | reverse complement strand
AGAGAGAAAGAAAGAAAGAAAGAAAGAAAGAAAGAAAGAAAGAAAGAAAGAAAGAAAGAAAGAAGAAATACCAAGAAAAATTTCCAGTTATCACAGCAAGGGGCAGAAAAGGCCTGGTTGCTCTCTGTTCAAATCCTTGTTTGGCTGGAGGCATGTGTGTGCACCACTTTCATTTCCTCTCCTCCTCTCTCTCGCTCTCTCTCTCACACACACATACATTTCCCTGCAGCAGGCTGCCTGGCACTCCTCATTTTCTGCCTACAGCAAGCAGCCTCTCTGATACTAAAAAAAAAAAAAAAAAAAAAATAAAAAGAGTCAACTGGAGTCAGACTTTCCCTGGCAGCTCTCCTTTGGTGCCAGCCGGTCCCTGTGACCAGAGCCACTGCCTGCAGTTTGGCGGTACGCAGGCCGAGTGCCGTCAGTGCTGGGGATGGTGCGGCACCCAGGCTGGCGAGGATAAAGTTAACTTGGCTCCTTTAGCACAGCCTGCAGGGTAGATGGATTGCTGTGCAGACGCATCCCAAATTTCCAAGCCTGCCAGTCAGCCTCAGGATTCTCCACTGATGCATCCCCAGAGAAATCTGAAAAAATAACTGATCTCATGAAAGTAGCTAACTTCCAAAAGGCTTCTTCCTCTGTTTATGCTGACAAATGCAAAGGCTCTGCCCACATCCATCGTGACGGTCTTGCCCCGTCAGGACCCCGGGGCTGCTGAGGTGGAGGTGTGGATTTATGGCACTGGCTTTTTCAGGGTATAATGCTGAGCCTCAGGGATCAAGGGTTATGACATTTTTATGGCCTCTCCTCTCCCCCCCATATGAATATGAAGCAACCGTAAGGAAAAACATCTGTTTTCACTTTTCTTTTCTCCACCACTGTTCCCATCTGACAAAACCTTAAAAACTTGCCAGTGCTCTAGTGAGCTGTGTGTGCCAGCAGCCTGCAAGGAGCCAAGGCTTTTTTGGTGTCATCACAGCGAGCGTACACTGCCCTGGAAGGAGCGGCTCCATGGTTGCTCGAAGGCAAGACTAACCAGACCTGGTCCCACTGTCGAGTGGGCTGGCAGCCCTCCTCTGATGCTCAAGCAGGATGAAGGGCCACTACAAGGCTGCCCTCCATCTTGATCTCATTATAGGCTGCATCTCCAGAGGGAAGCACAGGCCACAGCGAGGAACGCGGTGAGAGGAAGTGACCCCTGCTAAGCCCAGGGAAAAACAGCAGTGAGGAGGAGAAGTCCTGCTGCCCTGCTCACTTTGGGTTTCATCTGTTGCAGATGCTCCTCAAGAGGCATTATACAGGGTGGCAAAATGGCAGCATAAGGGAGGTGGTCCTAAAAATCCAGGTGGAGGCCTCCGACTCATGGGACCTGCCTGGACCGCTGCTTGTGCCACGGGCTCCAAGGCCGGTCCGGCAAAGGTGGCCAAGAGCAGTGTTCACAGGTGGACACCCAGTAACGCTGACACTGCGTAATCTGTTTCCTCAGGTTATCTTATTTACTTGAAGAAAAACAAAATCAAAATATTTCAAGGAATTTGAAAGCCTTTCTCCCTTATCTAAAGGAGGGGAAGACATAATGCAACAGGCAAAGGGCAGTGCACCAGCTCTAGAAAACCTCCAGAAATAATCTCACTTTCAGCTTCCCATCTCAGGGTTCAAACACCACGAGGAAGCCAGGTGGACTATACCAGGTAATACATACCCTATATGTTAGGATGCACCTATTAAAAGAGGGACAACTTAAAAGAAGCACCATGTACCGTCCCCCAGGTATGTGCTGTCAAGTACCACCAGCTGCTGAGGAGGCCATGGGACGTGAGGGATGCTGGTCTTCCAGGGCTGCATGGCAATTAAGACCTCAAGTCAGGCATCAGAAACAAATATTAGAAACACTGGGGCACCCAAATAATGAAACTGGCATCCAAGGAAGATCTCTGAAGGACAGAAACCACAAGGGTTCACCGAGAAAGATTTTGACCATCAGGATGCATGAAGAAAATTTCTGGGCTGCAAGAGAAGACCCAGGGTATTGTTCTCCATTTTCTTGCTCTCATTTTGACTGCCCTTCTTGACTATGCCAACTCCACTCCCTCCTCTTATTCTTTTTCTTTGTTTACTTAACTTTTTCTCCTCGTAGCAACTGCATAAAGATGAAGCCATCTGATATTTCCAAGTAACCAAGACCATTATTCACTGAAGGCACTGGCCTGGATCCTAATTACTGCTGGTCTCAACACAAGAGTAGCACACAGCTGTAAATATCTCTGTACAGTATTTGTCTCGTGTCAGGCTGACCCTAATTCTTACAAGTCCCCTGGGGTAACAAATAAAACTTTGACACCACGCTACCAGAGAAAATAGGTGTGCTAGGTACACTTTGGAAGGAAAAACAACAGCAAGAGAGGAGGCAAGGTACAAATACAGTTTTGTACCCCTTTCCAAGGCATGCAAAGGGGAAGCAGGTGAAAGGAATCAGTAGTCACTAGTATCTGCAGGCCACATGACAGGATGGAAAACTTACAGCTCAGTGACATGAGGACAATGAGGACTTTCCGGATCATGTCCCAGTGCCCTGTGAATGTTTGTTGAAGAGGCTGGACCATTCCCTTCTCACATCACCCTTCCAAGCATTTGCTCCAGGCATGCTGCTCTTCTGGCATTACATGATTTCTTCACCTTATTTCCCTCTATTCAAACAAAGAGCCTGTGTTTCATATGGACCTTTGTTTGAGGCTAAAGAGCATCAGAATTGCCAGGCAACAGCACTTTACTGTGCAGGTGATGGGGTCAGTGTAAAGCCCTGCTAAGGAGGAGGAGAGTGCTGTGCCCTTCTTCTCTCCTTGCCAGAGGTACAGAAAGGAAAAAAGGACAGGGTAGCAAAGCATGTGACAAAACACAAAGTATGGTGCTTTTGTTTTTAATACCCAGAGCAATGCAAGCATAGTGTTAAGATCCTGACTATTTCACAATGGTAAAGACAGTTGCTAAAATATCCTTTTTATTTCTTTTCAAAACACAGTTCCCATCAGACATGCTGGGAAAAGAGTCCAGTTTGTCACCAGCTCCCCAGAGGGTTAGGCACTTGTAACACTCCCTCGTCTTTTATTGTCCTTATTCTTCAAACCCTGCCCATCGCCTGGGTGATTTTACAGTGCCCTCCTGCTCTCCTTCCCATCCATCACAGGGTATTTCCCTTTCCCTCTCACTTCCTCCTCTTCTCTGGTCTGCTCTTGCATTCCAGCTTCCCCCACTCACCCCCAAAGTTTGTTGGGAGAGCAGCATTCCTCCCATGCCTTCAGTCCCTCAGCCCACGTGGCTGCCTGCATCCAGCCAGCAGCTCCCACCCTGGCAGCAGGGCTGCAGGAGCCTAAACCTGCTGCTTCTGGCAGCTGGGCCAATTTAGCTGAGCAGAAGAGCCAAAACTTTGGCAAGAGGTTTCAGCCTAACAAGGGGAGGTGAAGAAGGCACAGTGCAAAAGTCCACTGCTGCATACCAGGAGGTAGAAATCAGTACAGCTGGTACCATGTGCTCAGCTCTCAGCCAAAGTCCTTTCTCTCAAGGTTGTGCTGGCAGACTGCAAAAACAACGAATGAAAGCTCAGCATGGGAGTGAGCAAAGGGGAACTTGCCCCAGAAGAAAGAATTTGCGAGGAGGAAAGCTTTAGCATATTTTGTTTAGAAGTCAAGCCCTTGGCAGGAACTTGTGAAGAGGAAGAATGTTGATCCAATATACACCTAATGTTCTTTAATGCATGTGTGTATTTCTCCCAGCCTTTCCACAAAAGTGCTCGCTTTAAGACTCAGTTCTTAATGAGTGGCATTGTGGAAAGACACCCCCATCTACTTCAAGACAGGCTATATGCTGCGAATTAAGACATATTGCGATAAGATTTTTACCAGGAACAAGTATTTCCCACTACTCTGGATGGCTGCTATGCCACACTGCATTCTCCCTGGCACACTAGAGTGGATAAATACTCCCGAGCATAAGGCTTGTGAAGCTTGGGTCTTCATTACTTCTTGGCAAGAGGGCATCCCAACCCTGGGTAGGACTGCATGTGCACGACTGGCTTCTCATGTGCTGGCCAGAGGAAAGAGCCACAGGGTCATATAAATAATAGTTATTAGAAAGTGACGGGCAACCAACACAGTGAAACCTGCATCCAGGACTGCAGACACATCGCCCGTGCTAACTAGCTGCCTCTCAAGATGGCTCAAGATTTCCACGGCCATGCCGTTTGATCTCTCGTTCAAGTGCCACGTCTACGGGGCAAACACATTCCCTCCGTTGCCGGATGCCAAGTTTCACTCCAGCATGTCCAAACCACTGCCCGGCGCTGCAGCACTCTTTTCCAAGGGAACTCTTCCCCCCTCCTTCCTCTCTTCCCTCCCTCCCTCCCTCCTGCAGGTCCTGCTGGTGGCAGCTCGAGGCTGTCTAACGCCACCCTCCCTGCTTGATAACAGCAAGCACCAGGATTTCCTGGTATGCCAGAAGCCGGTTTGCCACTCCTGCCTGTGTGAAAGGGGTGGGACAGGAGGTGAAGCAGCCACCGGGTGTTAGGCTCTGGGTCGTGTCTGTGCACCTTGACATCCTGCCAGGCTATAATAGGAGAGACCTGCAGGGAGCAACGTGTGTCAAAGTTGGTAATTTTCCTTCCTGCCTTCGCTCCTCGAAACCGCCTCGACTGGATAAGCGCCCGCCCCGTTCCTTCTTTGGATAGCCAATGAAGCATGCACACCGCACGAGTGGCTGCCAGCTCCGCTGGAAAATGTACAGACCAAAAGATCACCTGTGACTGCGCAGCCTTGGCATGAGCCCTTCTGCACGTCTGCAGCTTGACGCTGCTGCTGCGGCTTTTTTTTCTCACCGAGCACGCAGCCGGAGGAGCCTCTGGAAACGCTCCCTGCAGCAGGGCGGGTGGCCCCAGTGCTTGCAGCAGCCGGAACCTCCCTGCCCTTCTAAGCCCAACTGTGCTATTAGTGCCTCCTCTCCCCTTCCCTCCCCCAGCGATTCCAGCTTCCCCAGCCTGCCACGGTGTCAGTCCGCAGCTGGAAAGGGCATCCCCGGATCATTTGCAGCTGGATCCAAGCCAGATGTGGCAAAGGCTGGAAAGCTCACTTGCTCTCACAGCAAGACCGCAGGTGGCTGCGGCTTGTGCCTACCTACTCATGCCCCTGTGCCACGCCAGTGTCTCAGCTCAGATGCAGCCTTGCACGTGGGGAGCTGGGCTTGGAGGGCTAACTTATGCCCTTTTCTGTGTGACCCCCCCAAGCAGAATTACCAAAAATTGCACAACAGAGCCCCAGTCTCTTGAGGTTTGCAGAGGAGGATGCAAAGCATCCAGGTTAACTGCCTTTTTGGCCTCTTTGGACAAAATTCAGGTGCCACGTCATCTGAGGCTGTCCCACCCCTAGCTGGGGCCAAGCTGGCTTAAGTTTTCATGCAAAGAAAACTGATAAACTTGCCTGGCTGGCAATCTTTGAGCTCCCAGAGTTGCCAAAGCAGATCTGCTTTGCCCGTCCTCCTGCCTCCCCCAGCCCTTCATGCTGCCGTCTCCTCTCCAGCTACTCACAGATGCATGTGGCCAATTTTCCACTTTCTAAGCCCCTACACAAACATAGGGTTTCCAGACAATTTATTCACCTGACTTTTAATTCCAGGGAAAATGGGGCACATCGGTGGCATCAGCACGTTCCTGATTTCAGGTTTTCTGCTCACAGTGGTGCTCACCACTGGGCTGGTTTGAGAGCTGGGAGCGGGGTGTCTGGTGGTCCCCTGGCAGCAGCAGGGAGGACCACGTTCTTGCTACCAACTAATTCAGCCAATTTATTTTAAAGCACTATATCAAGACGGGCGCAGTGTGAACAGAGAAGTACAAACCCGCAGAGATCTAGAAGGCACTCCAAGCTGGGTATTGCTTTATTCTTCTGTCTGCCTCTGTTGTCTGTGTGGGTGATTCAGAAAACCCTGTTTAATAAGACTCAGCTCCTGCCATCTGTTAAGTGAGGCGCTATAGGGACTGGGTATTGTAATGCATTGCACAACAGAATTGCCTGTGATTTAGTGTACTTTGTGCAACATGTCCCGTTGCCATCGCTCACAGGGATCAGGGTGAGGCTTGAAGGATCCTTTTCTCTTTGGGGCGTAGTGACTCACTGCGGTGGATGAGTGGGCCACGTCGACCCTCCGCATCCCCCCAGCTCTGAGTCAGAGGCTCTGATTACAGGGACATGTTTAGGATTAAAGACAAGCACTTGCCCAGAAACCTCCTTCTCTCCTGGCTCTGCCAGCATCGCTGCTAACAGAGCTTTTGTGCTCTCTCAGATGAAGTGGAAAGGATGGAAATTCAGGAACCCTCCGGATGGCCTGCAACTGCATACCCAGATGTCAGATCAAAGGTACCAATCGATCAGCTGGGCCGGTGACACCCAGGCACATAGTGAAGGGATGACATAATCACATCCTTTCTCATGCCTTAATAGTAAAATAAAAAACTGTACTGGCAGCTCGTGTAGGTGGGTCTTTTGCAAGATGTCTGGCTATGCGGCATGGGCCCTCCCGATGGCAGGGAGCAGAGGCATCATTTTACAAACTTTTGGAGACAATGTGCTTTGCGCTTTTTGAGGCAGTCGTGTGTCTGGCTGTTGTGGTGACACAGCAACCTTATTTCTTGAGAACATCACCCCAGCCCTGCAGAAAGCCCTCGCAGCGCAAGAAGAGCCCGAGCGATGGGGTGGCACAGGACAACCCAGACCCTCATAGCTGAACCTCCTGGCGCTAGAAGTTAGGGAGAGTGAGAACAGAGCTGGCTGAGCCCCTGCTCCTGGCAAGGTGTTTTCTATCACCCCCTCTATATGTGTGGGATGAAATCCCCAGCTAACTGGTTGCTGCCATTTTGGAAGAACATCTGCAGTGTCCTGGGGGAGGCATGCCCTGCTCTGCACAGGAAGCACATCCCTTTGTGTTTCAGTATGTCACCCGGGCTGCTGCTGCTGAAATACCTGACCTGGTTTTACAGGGATGGATACAGTCACATATAAGGATCAGCATTTGGGAAGTGACTCAGAAAGTCAGCTATAGGCGCTAATGAAATGCATTTAAAAAAAAAAAAAAAAAAAGTAGAGGAAAGGCTGACATCAAAGTCATCAAAGTGACCAACAGAGGACCCAGAAACCAATGGATTTAACACTTGGTCGACAGAGAAGGAGCTGTGAGTGTGTTTCCATGAGGCTGCTCCTCCTGCACAGCTGGAAGCTCAGCAGTTCACGAGACATTGCAGAGGACCCGCTTGCACCATACCTCTCCACCTCTTGCTCAAGCTCCCCAGGTGAGCGCCTGGCTTAGGTTCCCGCAGCACCGCACTGTGTGAGCGCACATCCGCCAGGGACAGGCGTGTTGGTGCCTGCTGCCAGCCCTCCCCGCAGGGGGAAGAGGGGAGGAAGAGGAGGAATTGCTGGGCTTGCATTGCACAGCTGCCTGTGTGACCCACGTCCCTGCACCCGTCCCATGGCTCAGCCTCTCAGGCACAGCATGGGAAGCACGGGGGAGCACCGACGCAGCCCGCTCGCTGTGCTGCAGCCACCCCAGTGATGGCGAGGGTCAGTTTATAGCAGGAGAGGAAGTTTACTTTCAGAGAGTTCAGCTTTCAAACGCCAGCATCAAGCATGGCTGAAAAACAAAAGGCCAGAGGGTGGGAGGAAACACATTTAAGAAGCTTCCTATGTGCAAAACCAGCCGAGCTTTCTCAGTCAACGGGAGATGCTGCATCCCTCTCCCCCTGGTCAAAGGCATGCTGCGGTCTGGCAGATGTCTGTGCCAGAGCGTTATCTCCCATCTCTCACAGATGCCTGAGAGCAGGCAGCTGTAAATCAGGGTAACTCGAAGCTGTGCTCCCAGGAGTACTGCTGTGCTGGCACCCCGGTGCTCTAAGCACAGGACCGATGCCCGGAGCATGCTCGCTGGATATGCAGAGGTTGTCTGCAGGCTCTCACCACGTCCCTCGTGGCTGGGAGAAATAACAGGCACCATTCCTTCTGGTATGGAGGTAAAGGAGCAGATGTGCAGGGACATGGGTTTTTTTGAACTTACTATCCTGAGGCTTACTCTGCATCTGTGCTGCCAGTGGTACCCTGACCAAATCTGAGAGAAATGACAGCTGTGTCTAGGGAAACTCCCTCTCTCCAAACATTGGCATCTTCCCCAGACATCTCCGCTTGATCTCTATGGCTCCTTGTTTTGTTGCATCTTGCTACAGAAGGCACCGAGATAGCAGCCCAAGAGCTGAAAGAGTTTGTCAGCTGTTGCTGTAGCAGCGAGCTAGTGTTGGAGTGCTGTCACCCTGGGGAATTGTGTTTTCTCAGGGAAAGAAGCAATAAACATAGCATCTCCACAGCCATGAGGGAAAACAGACCGTGTCCTGAAGTCATTCTCTCCCCAGCAGTTCCCATCACTGGGTTTGAAGCAGCAGAAGAGAGAGGGCTCATCTGGGCACTGAGGGATAGGGATGCTTTAAAAGTAGGCCCACCCCCAGCCAAACAGCCCCAATGGCCACAAACTGGGAAAAGAGGCATAGGCGTGCTGAGCTCCCCAGCTGAGCTCACCACTGGACATCACAGACCTGGGTGTGTGAGTGGTACCTCACAAACACCTCTGCTGTGCCAGCAGCGCATAGGGCAAATAGTGTGGGGTGAGAAAGCACGTGCTTGCCAAAGGACCGAGCTCAGCAAAGAGGCAGCAAGGCATTGCCCCAAGGAAGAAGGAGGGGTAAGGAGAGGATGCACAGAGGAAAAAAGGCAGAAAGATACAGCAAAGCAGCATCATGGAGAAGCACTGGGTCCAAGGAGGAGAGAGGGAACAGTGACACCACGAGGCATGATGCAGGAGAAAGGAGGACCACATGGATGGGAAGGAGTGAGCCATAGCTGAGGCTTCCAGAAAAAAAAAAAAAAAAAAAAAAAAAAAAAAAAAAAAAAAAAAAAAA